>NC_041386.1:278394762-278424482 GCF_002162155.2 Triticum dicoccoides | reverse complement strand
CAGTCAGCGGGCCAGAGAGGCATATATCTCACCAAGATGGATCGTAATAATCCACCTTGGTCGTACAACCTCTCTCTTGTTGTTGGTCAAAGTGATGGTCATCCATGCAACCCCGGAGATGGGCTAGCTCGCCAATAATCACGCAAGTAGCTAGTCCCTGAAGACAACCACTGCATGCGTGTGGCCCAAACATATGTATGGAGAGGTGTGTTTTTGAGTAACAATGAACTACTTTGATGTGGCACTGTGATTTCGAACTAGAAATCCCCACACTGAGTGAGGATTAGGTTGACGATGCATATGTATGTTACACCACACTTCAAGCCAATGACAGGGATTCATATATGCATGCATGCGTGCATAGTATATGCTCTCAAACTTAATTAGGTCAGAATCTCACCATGACCTATACTATTATAACACTAACCAAGTAAAGAATCTGCCATGGTAACCTATCTTGTTATTGGTCAAGGTGATCATGGATGTCCACGCGATCCCACGAATATATAGGCTTGTCGGCGATAACCATGCGAGGGAGTGTATCGTTCGAAGGCAACCACTACATGCATATGTATGGAGGTGATGCGTGCATGCATGTTTGAATACACAACATTGATCTGGCGCGTGTGTCAAAAATCGTACACTAGCTCCCCACACGGAGCGAGATCGGTTCATGATGGTGTCGTTGTACTAGCCACTTCGACTCGATGGGAGGGATTCATGCGTACACATGCATATGTGTGTGCTCAAAGTGTATCATGCATGTCATCCCAGAGCAAAAATAATAATCCCCTCCTAAGTCAAATTAACCACTCTTGTTGTCAGGCAAAAAGAAGTGATGGACCAAGCGGGCCCACAGATACAAAGCATCAATATCGCTGATAACCGCTTAAGTGGGTGCGAGAGGACAACCACCACCGCTTTGCATGTGGGCCAAACATATATATGTTGAATACCCAAAATGCACAACTTTGATGTGCCACATGCCTCAAAAACCGTAAACCATGCACCCGCACAGAGCGAGGTTCATATCAAGTGTACTACAAATGATGGTCCCCTTCCCCCCTCTTCACCGCATACTATATGCTCCTACCGTAATATATGTACAACCCAAAAGAATCCTCATTGATTATGAAATTAATTAACCTCTCCCGATGTAGGTCAAAGTGATGGATGCATGCATGCATCGACGATAGCCTCGTGGGCCCACAGATGGAAGTGTCACACGTGAGTGTCCTAGCTAGGATATATATATATGCATGTGGCCCAAAAAGGTGTTGTGTGATGTTTGAATAACCAATTTCACAATTTTGATGTGGCACGTGCCTCGATAATCAAAAAGTCCCGACACTGAGTGAGGTGTACTTGTTCACGGACGCATACGTATAATATATATGCTAGTCCCCTCCCACCTCTTCGACGCGTACTATATACCACCATAACACAAACAAAAAAGATTATACCTTGTTGGTCAAATTAACTTCACTACCGGTTGTTCGTCAAAGTGATGGACGACGACCTCGCGGGCCCACAAAAAGCATCACATGCGAGTATCGAGTGTCTTGTAGGACAACCATTGACTGCATGTGGCCAAAACATTTATGTATGAAAGGGTTGTGTAATATTTTAAATAACAATTTAACGACTCTGATGTGGCACTAGCCTAACTAACAAAACGGCCAACCCACATGGTGGCTCACAACTCGTAGTGTACTGCGAACCACCCGCCACCCCCAGACGCACACACCTACACACACACACCGCGAATCCACCGCAACTACGATGCATGTTAAATTAATTATCCCGCAATGAACATGCATGTTACCAAAGGAGGGACGTTTTAATTTCAAAGAATTCACAGAGATCATTAAGACGTTTTAGTACATTGATTGATTTATTTTCTATGGGTATAATGTGCAAAAATCAAATTTGAGCTACATGCACACGTGACAGTGCACCTAAATGGATTTCAAAAACACATGTGTCTCACTGGGTGCATGTTTGCTCCCCATGCAACAAATTTCAAACATTGAGAATCTTGATTTTTAAATTCTAGTACATCCCAAACTTATTTGAAGTTCATGAAACTTATCGTGTTGTCATATGGACACCCATACAAAGTGGCATTGTACTTTTTATTTGTCAAATTTGAGACCAGTTTTGATGTAATCTTTTTCTAATTATAGACGGGAGATTATTAATAATTCGGAACCAATATCCCAAATGGATTATTTATTCGAATCGTGAGCATTAGACCAACAATGGATATGTGCCATGCTTCGGTTAAGCAATAAAGCGGCAGCATTAATCATCCAAATAGGAAAACAATATACGTGCCACCGCGCGACCCGTATGGCGTGCGACAGGCGTGAGTTGACGGGACGCATGCGAGCAGTCCGCCGCACAGGCAGACGGGGAGGCATGCATGCAGGTGTGTGAATTGACGGAGGCGTGCTCGCTGCGCACTGTCATCAGGAGGCGTGCGAGTAGCTACGTGAAACTTTGGTAGGCATGCCAGCAGTCCGGTGCGCAGGCTCACCGGGAGGCGAGCCATCGGTTTGACGGCCGTCCGCCTCTCTCCCACAACTCCCACTACTCCATATTAATGGTGCGCCCAAGCAGCCGCACCCCCCATCCTTGATACGCACATACAATCCTCTCTCTTCACTTGCAACCTCGACGCCGCTCTCAGTCCCCAAAGCCGTCAGTGTATGAGGATGCCGCTGAAGCGCCCCATCGGAGGGAGTGGCGACGCCGGGGCTGCTAAAGCACCGGAGCATGGCATGGAGATGGAGACAAAGGTTGCCGTCGCTGCCAGCAAGTTATCGCTGCACCCTGACGTCGTCGAGCTTCCACAGCCGAAGGCGGAGTTCCAAACCGACTCCAACGACCACTCTGGCGACGACTCCGACAACCACTCCGACGATGACTCCGACGACCATGGATAGCTGGTTAGTCATCTATATCCATTTATGTGTCAAATAGATCATAGGGTTTCTCTGGTTAGTCCTGCCTCCCCCTTTTTGGAATAGAAATCATGTGCTTATGTTCTCCCAGTCCATGAAATCTGAGTAAGTTTCGTTAGATCCGTGTAGTGTATTGATTGTTTGAATGGTACAGGTGATAAGTTATTAGTTGTTTCATCTGTCCAAATGATTTCTGCTAGTAATCCGACTAGGGTTAGTGTTCAGGCTAATAATTCCTAGCCAGGACTTGACAATTGATTTTGAATGACCTACCTATGTTTGTGCCATTATTTTCTTCAAGATTGGTCTATACATAGACGTCTGTGCTTAAAAATCGAACCATAATCTCTGGATATGTATAAATAAATAGCCATAAATTCCTAATCCTACTTCACGGCATGTAATCAGTGATTTGATGCCAAATTTGTTTTACTATTTGTATAGGTGATGTCTGATGATGTGGACAGTGAGGATGGAGATGTCCAGAGGAGGTACAACAGGCAAATCCTGAGGGAGCTTCATGCGGGAATGCATAGCAGGCGTATTAGGACCTGGAACGATGGCTATGGATGCCCATTTTGCAACCAGAAGCATCATGACGCGTATCTAAGTGTTCTGGCGCATGCAAGAGGACGGGCCGTTGGCTTCTTCAAGCAGAAGTATTCTCGCAGGGTGGTGCACGGCGTGTACGCCGAGTACTTGGAGAAGCTTCGGGATCGTGTCGGCCTGTGAGATGAGATGTGGGATGGATGGAACTATATATGTACGCTTGAGTATGCTTAATACTGTTGAACTATGCTTATCTACGTCTACGCTTATTATCTATGTCTGAGTATGTTAATTATTTCACCAAATTTTGGTAAAAATTACAACGGGGGACCAATAAACCAGGACAGAGGTAGTACGTCAATCACACACGGTTCCCAAATTTGGAACCGTGTGTAATGACTTTCATTTTGCCTGCTACGTCAATCGCACACGGTTCCCTCTAGCAAACCATCGCCCCCAAAATTCTTTTTGGGACAAAAAACCCTCACTACCCAATTCAAAAAAGAAAAAAGAAAACTCTCACCATCCCCACGTCACAAAAACCCTCACCCCGCCTGCCACCCACCTCGGCCCCTCTGGTACGTTCCCCATTCACACCTGCACAAGCTCCTCTGCGTCTATGCATGGCACCGCCTATCGTGGCGGTAAACACTTAGCTCGACGCCTCCCGCCACCGCCAGGCTGCCGGCAAAGCCCACCGCATTTCGCCACTTCCGCTTGCTGCCACCTATCGCCATCGACTTTCTCGACGCTGCTCACGGTCGACCCAGCTCCGCTCGGTTGGGGAATCTTCCGTACTGAGGGTTCTTTCTCATGGACGACAAGATAACTAATTTAACGAAAGATTATTTCATCTCTTATCCCAGTTCATCTGCCTCCTTTAAACCCGGCGGAAATCACCGTGAATTAATTTTTATTCGAGGTGATTTGAGGGTTTTCTTTAATTCATAGAATGTACAGTGCGCCGATACTTCAGGACTTGGCGACCACCGCCAGAGATTCCAACTCATCGTACCACATAACTTGAGGATGCGCGTGGTATGTTCAATCTCACCCAAAATCGGTTGGCATGGCCTACTTTCCTGAACATATTCTAAATATTGCTAAATTTGGTCAAAAGGTGCCACATGCACCATATATGTCAAAGGGGATTTTTTTCCCCTCTTCTTTCTATATTAGGAAAACTAATGATGTATTGTTCTTTCGATTACTCTCATATTTCCATGACATCATGTTTACCTTATCTATTTAATTATAGACTTTTGTCCTTCGATTTCAACTGTTGTACAGTTCTTTCAATTTGGGCCCATATTTGCATGTTACCATATTTTGTTTAACAACCCTACCATTTTCTGCAGGAGATCCCTCGCTATGAAACAGATTATGTAGTGCACAATTTTTCCCTTTACATACATCAAGGCTCCACGAATGTCATACTGAGCATAAACCATGGATTTACAATCGTTGCTACTGTAAGACTTGATGAACATGGTGAATCATATTTTGGCGCTGGCTTTTGGAAAGAAATTGCAAAGTTTTATGTACTGAAAGCCAGCAATAAAATTCCACTGCACATAGAAGGGCCTGGTCATGAGACATATGCTAACTTCCCTGACAAAATCATCCATCCAGACTTTGTTCGAAGTAAGTTGTATTTTCAAATATCTGCATATGTTGACTTACCCAGCAATGTCAAATGAATTTTGTAGTATTTAAGCAACCAATTGCTATTCCCTTATCTTACTATATTCCTACCTAATAACTTCTAGTTACCAATACACTTTTTTATTGCCCCGTTTTAACTAAATATTCCCTGTACTCCCATCTCTATCAGAAAGTGCCGCTAACAAGGAGACTTCGGAGGTGGAGAACGGGGCTGCCAACAAGCGGAGGCAGGGCGAGCTAGAACCGCAAGCGACTCCAGCAGGCCTAGACTTAATCAGCAGCCTCCCTGATGATATGTTGAGAGTCATCATCTCCCTCCTGCCAATCAAATATGGGGCGCGGAAAACCCTCCTTTCCCGGCGGTGGTGCCCCCTATGGAACTCCATCCCTCTCGACCTCATCGACAGCCATGAGCTCTGCCATGGCTATCGCAAAAGCTTGGATGCGTTCTCCAAGATCCTCGGCAGTCACCTTGGCCCAACCAAAGGCCTTAGAATGGGCAAGTTCCGTTCCAACGGCAAGGACCGAGCCAAGCTTGACGACTGGTTCTGATCCCCATCCCTAAATCAGCTCGAGGAGCACACTTTTGATGATGGCTATATGCGGTCACTGCCAACGTTCGCACTCCGCCTCGCGCCCATGCTGCGCATCGCCAAGTTCAGAAACTGCCATTTCCCGCCCCTTAATCACGTGCCCGCTCTTATTCTACCACGACCGAAGCACCTCGAGCTCGTCATCGTCTGCCTCTCAAAGGGTGACATGGAGCACCTGCTCCGTGGATGTACTGCACTTGAGTACCTTCGTCTTCAGGCAATCAATGGGTTGAGTACCTTCCACATCACCTCCATGACTCTCCGGACTATTTATGTGTGTTGCTGGTGCGGTAGGAAGACATCACAAAAGGTGGACCACGGTATGGTCATCCAGGACACACCTGCACTTGAGAGATTACTTGTAGTTGATCAAGAAGGCCCAACAAGAATCTATGTCATTTCTGCGCCGAAATTGATAGTGGTGGGCTACTCATCTAACAAATACTCCAAACTTGTTATTGGATGCACACCCATTCAGGTACAACAGCCGCCTTCTACCTCTCCTTCTACAAATTAACATTATTTCTAATTTTGAAGTGTTTGTTCGTTTGTCATTCAGAAAATGATTCTGACAAGCTTGACCCCGAAACTGCGCACAGTGAAGGTCTTGGCACTAGAATCTATCGGGCCCAACCTGGAGCAAGTTGTCAGTTTCCTGAGATGCTTTCCGTGCCTGGAGAAGCTATATATCGAGGTGATGTTCCTTTCCTGTTAAATGTTAACCATAAGGGAGTTCAATTTGTGACACCTTTTTCCAAGTTTATAATGACAATGTACTACGATTTCTGAAGGTTCTTTTGGAGGATTTCAGTATATACATGCCCCCCCATATTGGTTGCTTGATCCATATGGTTACAATCAATAAGCATTTCTCCTTTGGATTCATCTGTAATCAAATGCCCATGTTAATCATGTCAGATCGAAGATGGCATGTTAGTGTATTTTACAGATCCTGCAAACCAAATAGCTAGGCCTATAGTAATGTTCAAAACTGCATGTAGGCACTAACATGTTTTCTTATTTTGCAGATAAGATTAGGCCCAGTGGTGGATAATGTGACACAATATAACAATCACGTCGAATTCCTAGATCTGCATCTCTCAGAAATTACTTTGAAATCCTACCGAGGGACCATACCGAAGATTATATTCGCCAGGTTCTTTGTTCTCAGAGCAAGGGTGTTGAAGCAAATGAGGTTTTCCCTACATTTATTTCGCAAAAATGATTGGTCTGTTGATCAGCGCTGGTGCCTGTGGCAGAATGGAGTAGGCTCCAAAAATGCTGAATTTCATTTTGGAACTTCAGACGACAGAGTAATCGGAAGTCATCGGGTCAACCCCATACATGACTTCTCTGTGGCTGACCCCTTTGCAAAAATTGTGAGGTTTCAAAGCCAGACTTAGAAGCGGTGATATTAGTTTGAACCTCTCTGATATCCATGTTCAGCGCATCAGCAAGAGCGTTTGCAGCTGATGAGCTGAATTTCTTTTCTAATATCAGTTTGAACCTTGTAATCTTCGAATTTGAGCCATATAACTCTAGAATTTGAACCTTGCAACATTTCGAGCTTTTGTGGTACAATCATTGAAATGGCATCGTATGAGACTCATATATTGCTAGCACTATTTTGACCTTAATATGCAATGGTTTTAGATTTTATTAACCATTCTCGAATCAGCTTACCTTGTCAATCTCACAGCACACGATCTATATAGCTAACTCGACTGCGATCTTCGACATTATTGCACACAGTTGGTTTCTTCCACCGTGTGCACTGTAGAGCGCAGAATTAATTATTGCACTTGAGTGTCCACGCCTGGAGTGCAGTGTTGTCAAGCATGCACTGGATTCTGGAATCCTCCACTATGAACGTCGTGACAAGACGTGACGATTACAGGCCGGCCGGCCCCCATTTATTATTACAGCGGCCATTTAACTTACCCTTGTATCTCTTCAACCTTTCGATCATGCCCCACCATTGCAAGAAGCACACCCACCATGAGAAATTCTTAGAGGGTATCCTGCGCGGCTCCAATGGCGCTCCGAGTGGCTGCCAACGACGAGCAGAAGTTCACCATGCATGCCGTGGTGGACACCCACAGAAGGTTCATGGACCTCTCGGTGGTCTACACCAATGAACTAGTCTGGGCGGAGCACTCCATCCACATCATGGAGCTATTGCTTACGGAGGAGAAGTACAAGGTGGTCGGGTTCGACCTCGAGTACACCCGCACTCATGCCGGGTCTCATCCCAAGGTCGCTGTCGCCCAGATGTGCATCCGCCACCACGTCCTCGTCTAACACTACTGCCTGGCCACAAGGTCTTGCGAGCGTTTCGCCAGGTTTGTCAACAGCCCCCACTACATGTTCGCTACGGTGGACATCACCCACTATGTAAAGGCACTCGAGAGTTCGAGCATTGCCTGCCAGAATCTTGTCGACATCCAGGGGCAATACAAGATCTGGGGCGGCAAGGAGCATGAGAAGGACTCACGGCTTCACTTCGCCGAGGCCATCATCGACCCCTACTACAGAGACATGAAGGATTCGTGCAACAAGGAAAAGCGTGTCTGGCACTCAACCTGGATGGAGAAACTCGACAAAACTCATGTCGTGTACGCGGCAAAGGAGGCGTACACGAGCTACGACATGTACTGGTGGATCGTTGACATGAGGAAGTCCCTCTTTCCCCAAAACGGCCAGGGATCTAGCCGGAAGAAGAGCGATGGCAAGCGTCGTCGCAACAATAAGTAGATGATTAGATCCTCGTTTCTCCTACTTTAGTATGCATGTAATTGCTTACTTTGGTGTGTGCAAATGTTATGTGTGTAGTCACTTGTGTAATTGTATGCTTAATTTGGTTATGCAATGTTGTCTTTTTAAGTATATATGTTGATGCTCTGTAGACAGAGCGTAGATGGTGTGCGGACAAATAAAATCACATCGCACACGGACTAAACAATGGAACCCGTCGGTGATGTTCTCATCAATCACTCACAATTGTATACAAGCAATCCTTGCTCACAACACACATGTCTTATTAGCAGCAACCGTCTATGTTCTTATCGGTCTTCAGACACATTTCTTATTACAAACATGTTTGCCGCGTATCACACACATCTTTTTAAGTTGAACCGTTTTTGTTCTCATGTCTCAATGCAAATAGTTCATCCGAGTGAACCGCATGCCGTATATCGCACACACCTTTGATATGGCTGGCCATTTCTTTTGTGTTGCCTAATCACAAACAGTTCATCCGAGTGAACTATATGTTGTGTATCGCACATGCCTCCATCTGGCTGCCCATTTCTTTTGTTCCTCATCATCGCAAATAGTTCATTGAACTGAACTGTATCTCCTTCATCGCACATGCAACTAAAACTTGAACCGTGTTTGACGCGTCCGTCATCGCAAACGTTTTACACATTTCTAACGGTTTTCATACGGCACTGTTTGCGATTATGGCATCGCACACAGTTTCTCGAAGGGTCTCTAATTGTAGTGTCGCGTTAGCAACATCATGCAGTAGTGTGTGCCATTCTCTCCTACACAACGCCAGCTCGGGAGGTCCTCTGACCCTTCTTCCTCCCTCCTGTATTGTGCGTAGATCAGACCTGCCGCCGTTGACATCCCGACGGCCCTCGGGTACGAGTTCTTCAAAAGCGGCCTTGCTCTACTACCCAGCTCCCCACGTGTCTGCATGTGCATCTTTTTCTACTTCCATCAGCTCTTCCAAATCCACCTAAATTTTTAGTATTATTAGAGGTAAAACTACTTCATGCATTCAAATCTAGGACTTGATTCAAACAACGAAGAAAGGGGGGAAGTCGTAGCATGAATCTACGACTTGATTCAAAGCGGAAATAATAGGGGGAAGGTAGTAGAGACCGGATACCCAACCGGTCTCTTGGTTGAAAAGGGAAACAATGGGAAAACTCGGTACAAACTGGATAAGGAACAAATCTATTATTGGTTGAAAAAAGGATAGAAAGTGGCGGCTGGTGGACAAGTCAACAGAGTATGTCTAGGATTAGATTTGATGCCCTCAGATAGTAAAAGGTCTCCAGGATTAGATTTGCTTCCCTCACATAGTAAAATGTCTCCACGATTAGATCTGCTGCCCTCACAGAGCATGAACAAACTCGGCACCACCACTTTATGCCTCCTTGTAGGTACATTGTGCTGATGCGTCCACTGTCGCATGTCCTTATACCAACCTTTTGGTGTTGTTAATGTAAGGGCGCATGTAAAATGAAGCGATCACGTTGTTACCTTAAGGACATGTCTAACCAGTGTTATTGTTAATCTAATGCCTCCAGTGATATGATGCAATTAAATTGTGTTACAAATGGTACTCCTGCTGTTTTCCCCAATATGATAAGTAAGTTGCTTCTTTACGCTGTTGAGTGACCTGGTGTCCCCACAGTCCCATGCCCTAAAACCAACTCTTTAGCTGTTGTTGATTTACTGTATCTGGTAAATAAGAAATGCCACCATTAAAGTAGTCCCATATTTGATGATTGTCATAGTTGATCGTAATGCTTCCGGTAACATGAAGCATTGCTGACGTTTTAAAATTTCTACTGTCCTTGCGTGATTGCCATGAACATCATTAAGATGCTTCTTTTCATTTCGTGTATGTTTCGTATATTCTTATTGACCAGCAACATGAAGCATTGCTGGCGTTTTAAAATTTCTATTGTCCTTGTGTGATTGCCATTTCACCTTGTTGCTATTGGGACCTTTTGGTGGACTGCACAAAACACTTTTTTTTGAATGAGTGTCTTCTACAGTTCAACTAAAATGTCACGTGGGCAACATTTTATTAGCTTTTGCAGATAGGGATATCCATTTCACCTTGTTATTATTGTGACCTTTTGGTGAACTGCACAAAACACTTTTTTGGAATGAGTGTCTTGTGCAGTTCAACTAAAATGTCACGTGGGCAACATCTCCCAATTTTGGTGGAACTGCACAAAATGGTGATTGGAGTTTCCAAAATCTCTATCAAATTCTGCTGGTAATCTCGTGCAACATTTTATTAGCTTTTGCAAGATGACCCGTCACTCTCACCACAATGGCACTTTATTTTAGTGGAACTGCACAAAAGGATAAGCAAATTATAGTTGCACCTTACATGAGCAGGACAGCTAACCTTAATGTTGCTGAATTTTAGTGCAACTACTAAAGAAGAACCTGCCAGCTCACGGGAGCAAGTACTTCTTGCTAGCTGAATGATGCAATCTTTGCTTCATTTCAGGTGAACTGCAAAAAAAGCACATGAATTGAATCATGGAACTCTAGGTTGGCCTTGTCCGAGTGGAGTTGCAGGTTTAGCACGTCGAGTCATGGCGACATAGGGCCCCTCACACTGGTCAGTATTGTCCTTTTATCAACATGATTGTGCTTTGTCATACTGTGCTAATGTTCTATTTTTAAAATAAAGCTATTCTATTGCAATCTTTTCTCATTTTGGAAATAAGGTTTGCTTCAACTAGTGCCACTATTATAGTAATCATGTTCGTTCTTATATGTGCAAACAGGAATAGTCAATTACAGATGTTGTGTTGGTCAAGAGCATTCGCCAAGTTCTTGGGTTGTATGACACGGCTAGCCAAGATGGATTTAATCCCAATATTGAGTTTATCAAAAGGCTCTAATGGGTTGGTTCTGAATCTTGCAAGCTGGGAATCAATGAGATGTGTAGGCATCTTTGTTGTACTTATTGTTTGAATCTTATTTGTTGGTTCTGAATCTTGCAAGCTCGGAATCAATGAGATGTGTAGAAATCTTTGATGTACTTATTATTTGAATCTTATTTGTTGGTTCTGAACCTTGCAAGCTAGGAAACACGGCATGATGATGCAGAGGACAGCAACCATAACAAACAGTTCAAACTTGGTAGTATTTTCTGTGTGAAAGTGCGGCAAATGTGTTGATCGTGTGCGTCCTGAGAATAATAATTCTAATTGTTGTGCATGTTGATCCTATGGCACTGATAGAACGAGCCAATGCATTGCTTGTTTTAATAATAAATTTCTATTAAAGCTAATTAAATTTAAGTAAAGTGACCACTAACACTTCTTATTACAGTACCAATACAGACCCGCTCATGAACTGACATGTGGCCCGAATAGGTTTCTTAATGGAGGCGTTTGAATGCGCCAAGGGTGCATGTTCTGCCGGGCATGCAGCGGGTGAGGGAGGGTTAGTAACTGTTGTCGCATGTACACACTCAGTTTACTGTAGAATCCAGTTCCCCAAGAGCTGAAAAACGAACTGCTGCCGCCGCCTATTGATACGTCTCCAATGTATATATAATTTTTGATTGTTCCATGTTTTTATATTATCAATCTTGGATGTTTTATAATAATTTTATAGTCATTCTATATCATTTTTGGTACTAACCTATTGACATAGTGCCAAGTGCCAGTTGTTGTTTTTTCCATGTTTTTTACATCGCAGAAAATCAATATCAAATGGAGTCCAAATGCCACGAAACTTTACGGACATTTTTTATGGGCCAGAAGGAACGTAATGGGCCCTGGCTGCGCTTGGGGGTGCCCCGAGGGGGGCACAACCCACCAGGGCGTGCCAGGATGCCCAGGCGCGCCCTGGTGGGTTGTGCCCACCTCGGGTGCCCCCCGGACCACCTCTTCGCTCTATAAATACACCAATATTCCCAAAACCCTAGGGGAGTCGACGAAATATTGATCCAGCCGTCGCAGAGTCCAGAACCACCAGATCTAATCTAGACACCATCTCGGATGGGGTTCACCACCTCCATTGGTGCCTCTCCAATGATGTGTGAGTAGTTCTTTGTAGACCTTCGGGTCCATAGTTAGTAGCTAGATGGCTTCCTATCTCTCTCCTGATTCTCAATACAATGGTCTCTTGGAGATCCATACAATGTAACTCTTTTGCGGTGTGTTTGTTGGGATCCGATGAACTTTGAGTTTATGATCGGATCTATCTCTTTTTATATCCATGAAAGTATTTTAGTTTCTTTGATCTCTTTTATGCATGATTGCTTATAGCCTCGTATTTCTTCTCCGATGTTTGGGTTTTGTTTGGCCAACTTTATCTATTTATCTTGCAATGGGAAGAGGTGCTTTCTAGTGGGTTTGATCTTACAGTGCTTGATCCCAGTGACAGAAGGGGAACCGACCCATATGTATTGTTGCTACTAAGGATAAAATGATGGGGTCTATCTCTACATAGATAGATCTTTTCTACATCATGTCATCGTTCTTATTGCATTACTCTGTTTCTCCATGAACTTAATACACTAGATGCATGCTGGATAGCGGTCGATGTGTGGAGTAATAGTAGTAGATGCAGGCAGGAGTCGGTCTACTAATCTTGGACGTGATGCCTATGTAATGATCATTGCCTGGATATCGTCATGAGTATTTGAAGCTCTATCAATTGCCCAACAGTAATTTGTTTTACCCACCATTTGCTATTTTTCTTGAGAGAAGACACTAGTGAAACCTACGGCCCCCGGGTTTCTTTCCCATATTATTTGCCTTTGCTATCTATTTTCCTTTGCATCTATTTTCAGATCTACTAAACCAAAAACCCAAAAATACCTTGCTACAATTTATTCTTATTTATTTTATTCGGCGTTCGATCTATCAATCTACTACAAATTTACCTCACGTTCGTTTGCCTATCTTGAGGCATCGTACCCCGTAAGGGATTGACAACCGCTTTAACACCTCGGATTGCGAGAAGTTGTTATTTGTGTGCAGCTGCTATTTACATTGTGTTGCTTGGTTCTCATGCTGGTTCGTTAACCTTGGTTTCAGATCTGAGGGAAATACCTACCGCCGCTGTGCTGCATCATCCCTTCCTCTTTGGGGAAATACCGATGTAGCTTCAAGCGACATCAAAAGGAATTTCCGGCGCCATTGTCAGGGAGGATCTTCAACATATACCAGGTTCCTAATCATAAATCTCATCTCCTCACAATTTACATTATTTGCCATTTGCCTCTCATTTTCCTCTCCCCACTTCACAAAAAATGCCATTTTATTCGCCTCTCTTTTTCGTCCGCCATTTTCTTGACGGATCTGTTTTTGAGTGCAATCTTGTTGTGTGGTCATCATGACTCAAGAGAACACCAAGTTATGTGATTTCTCAGATAGCAACAACAATGATTTCATTGGCACTCCGCTTGCTCCTCCCACCACTAGTGCGAAGACTTGTGATATTAATACCGCTTTGTTGAATCTTGTTATGAAAGATCAATTTTCTGGTACTCCTAATGAGGATGTCACGTCTCACCTTAATACCTTCGTGGAATTATGCGATATGCAAAAGAAAAAAGATGTGGACAATGATGTGGTGAAGATAAAATTATTTCCGTTTTCTTTGCATGACTACAAAAATTTGGTTCTCTTCTTTGCCTCACAATTGTATCGGTTCTTGGAATAAGTGCAAAGATTCTTTTATCACTAAGTATTTTCCGCCCACAAACATTATTTCCCTTAGAACCCAGATCATGAATTTCAAGCAACTTGAACATGAGCATGTTGCACAATCTTGCGAAAGGATGAAAATGATGTTAAGGAATTTCCCAACTCATGGTTTAAATCTTTGGATGGTCATACAAAAAATTTATGCGGGGTTGAATTTTGTTTCTCGTAATCTTTTAGATTCCACTGCGAGTGGTACTTTCATCGAAATTACTTTGGGTGAAGCCACCAAATTGCTTGATAATATTATGGTAAATTATTCGCAATGGCATATCGAAAGAGCTCCTACTAGTAAAAAGGTTAATTCGGTTGAAGAAATTTCTTCTTTGAGTGAAAAGGTTGATGCTCTTATGAAATTGGTTGCTAGTAGAAGTGATCCTATTGATTTTAATGATATTCCTTTGTCTACTTTGATTGAACAAAATACTGATGCCATAGATGTGAATATTATCTCTCGAAATAATTTCAACAACAATGCTTATAGAGGTAATTTTAATCCTAGGCCTTTTCCTAGTAATTCCTCTAATAATTATGGTAATTCCTGTGGAAATCAATCTTATAATAATAATAGGAACACCTATGATCTTGAGAATAATATTAAAGAATTTATCAATACGCAAAAAGTTTTCAACACTTCCGTAGAAGAAAAGTTGAGTGAGATTGATGATTTGTCTAGAAGTGTTGATAGAATTGCTCATGATGTGGAAAATCCCAAGATGAAATTTTTTGTTCCTATGGTTGATGAATCAACTAAAGGTCTTTAAGTTTCTATGGATGAAAGTAAGAAAAGAAGTGCTATGCTTTGAGCTAAAAGAGAATTTTTAGAAAAAGCGTTTTCTAGTGATTACTTTCACAAAAGTGATGAAGATCTTAAAATGATCGGTGTTTCTTCTATTGATTCCTTGTTTAGTAAAGTTAATATTGATGAAAAGGGACTGGAGAAGAGTCAACTTTAGCTAGAAGGCGTCCCAATATTTCAGAGGGTGGAAATCTTGTTGAGAAAATTGATAAAAGTGGGTTTGAAGAGGTCAAAACTTTAGCTAGTGATGTGCCCACTCTTTTGGATTACAAAGACTTTAATTATGATAGTTGCTCTTTGATTTACTATATTTCCTTGTTGCAATCCATGATAAATTCACCTCGTCCTTATGATTAAAATAAAGCTTTTACTAAACATATTGTTGATGCTATTATGAAAGCTTTTGAAGAAAATTTGGAATTAGAAGTTTCAATTCTAAGAAAATTGCATGATGAATGGGAACCTAATATCAAATTCATGATTAAAAATTATGAGTGTTTTGCTTTGTGTGACTTGGATGCTAGTGTTTCTACTATTCTGAAAATTTTATGTGATGTGCTTGGTCTTACCGATCTTGAATCGTGTTCTTTGAATTTGCACTTGGCGGATTCTACTATTAAAAAGCCTATGGGAAGAATTAATGATGTTCTTATTCTTGCAAATAGGAATTATATACCCATAGATTTTATTGTTCTTGATATTGATTGCAATCCGTTTTGTCAAATTATTCTTGGTAGACCATTTTTACGCACCATTGGTGTCGTGATTGATATGAAAGAAGGTAATATTAAGTTCCAATTTCCTTTGAGGAAGGGTATGGAACACTTTCCTAGAACAAGAATTAGGCCATCATATGAATCAATCATGAGGACATCTTATGGATCTCGAACCAAAGATGACAAAACTTAGATCCTTGCTTTATGCCTAGCTAAGGGCGTAAAACTATAACGCTTGTTGGGAGGCAACCCAATGAATAAAATTTATTTTTGCTTTTTGCTTCATCTTTTTGAGTGTTAGCACAATTATGCTACTGTTATGATTGTGTTTTTTATGTTTTAATTAGTGTTTGTGCCAAGTAAATCCTTTAGGATCTTCTTGGGTGATAGTTGTTTGATCTTGCTGGAAAAAAACAGAAACTTTTGCGTTCATGAAAATAATAATCATTTTTTACCAAAGAGCGATAAAATACCCATTCCACTTGCAGTAGATCAGTATACAAATTGCTAAGGTCTTCCTGATTTTTAAGAATTTTTGGAGTTATAGAAATATTTGAAATAGTCAGATTGCTATAGACTGTTCTATTTTGACAGATTCTGTTTTCTTTGTGTTGTGTGCTTATTTTGATGGATCTATGATTTTCTTCGATGAGTTTTTTCCATAGAAAAGTTGGAATACAGTAGATATAATGCAAGAACAAAATACGAATTGGTTTGATACAACACTTATAGTAGTGAATTATTATTTTCTTATACTAATGGATCTCACGAAGGTTTTGTTGAGTTTTGTGTGATTGAATTTTTCAAGTTTTCGGTTATCTTGCGATGGATGAAGGAATAAGGAGTAGAAGATCCTAATCTTGGGGATGCCTCGGCATCCCAAGCTATTATCCACAAATGAGCAACCAACTATGCTTGGGGATGCCCCCGAGTGGCATCCCCTCTTTCTTCTAACGACCATTGGTATTTTACTCCGAGCTATATTTTTATTCGTCACATACTATGTGTTTTGCTTGGAGCGTCTTGTATGATATGAGTCTTTGCTTGTTTTATTTTGTGTTTTAATTCTTGATCCCTTGATGTACACACCTATTTGAGAGAGCCAAAATTACTTCATGACTTGTTAGAATTGCTCTCTTTGCTTCACTTAAATCTTTTATGAGCTATGGACTTGCTCTAGTGTTTCACTTATATCTTTTTGAGCATGGTGTGCTTTAGTATTTTTGAAGAAATGCTCTCTTGCTTCACTTAGATTTATTTGAGAGTTAGTAAAATTTTCAAGAAATTCTCTCTTGCTTCACACAAATTAATTTGAGAGAAAGAAAAATTATGCTCATGATCTTCAATTATATTTGTTTGAGCTTTTGCAAAGCAACACATGAAAATTAGTCCCAAAGTGATAGATATCCAAGAAGGATATAATAAAAACTTTCATGAAGATCATTGGACAAAATAAACTTGATTCTTAGTAATAGTTTTGAGATATGATGATGTGATATGTGAGTCATCTTGATGAGTATTATGCTTTAGTAAGAATATTGGTGTTAAGGTTTGTGATTCCCCATGCAAGCACGAAAGTCAATAGTCATTTAATGAAATTATATCCTACTTGTGGTGCATTATTCGGTGTTAATTATGCTTAATGCTCTCTTATGAGATTATCAGTTTCTTGGCTGGTCGCTTCTCAATCTTTTGCTAGCCTTCATTTTGCACTAAGTATGACCACTACTTGTGCATCCAAAAACCTTTAAACCAGTTTTGCCACATGAGTCCACTATATCTACCTATATGTGGTATTCTTTTTCTGTTCTAAGCAAATTTGCATGTGCCATCTCTAATTTTCAAAAATAAACTTCTTTTTTGTGTGTTCGTTTCGCTCGTGGAGCGGTGAGGGATGGCTAATATTTTCCATGCTAGATGTGTTATTCTCACGATGAGTGTTTATTCACTTGTCATTGCACGAGAGTAAGGCAAAGGTATTAGGGATGCCCAGTGCTAAAATGAAAAAATGAATTTACTTTATGTTGTCAAACAATCAATTCCTTGGAAAGTGTTCGTATGGAGGGCAACCCTGGATACGGCTAGCCATGGAAAGAGAAAGTATGGTGGAAAAAGGAATAAACTTTATTTTCTGTTTGGGAACTGCCTATGATATATCTAAGCATGGAAAGTGCTGGGAACTCTAAGTCGTTTTCGTTGGTGGGATGGATACACCACCAAAAATGCTTTTATCTCTAAGTTTTTCGCTTTGAACTCTCACACCTCTACAAATCCCTACTTCCCTCTGCGAAGGGCCTTTATTTTACTTTATGCAATTTTTATTTTGAGTTTGAGTCTCCATATTCTCTTATAAAAGCACCAACTAGGAGGCAATATGATCGTACTTGAGTATCGGGTGTAGCTAATATGCGAGTGTGCTTCATGAATGGATCAATGGTTGAGCATGATGGGTTAGGGATAACTTATTTTAGCGTTGATATTTTGAAAGACATGGTTGCTTGTTAATATGCTTGAGTATTTAAATTATCATGTAAAAACTAGACTATTGCTTTGAACAATATAAAAGCCCAAATGTCCATGCTATAAAGAAAAGAATATGATATGACATGTTAGGCAGCATTCCACATCATTTTTTTTGTTTTTATCACTTACCTACTCGAGGATGAGTAGGAGTTAAGCTTGGGGATGCTGATACGTCTCCAACATATGTATAATTTTTTATTGTTCCATGCAGTTTTATTATCAATCCTGGATGTTTTATAGTCATTTTATAGTCATTTTATATCATTTTTTGGTACTAACCTATCGACATAGTGCCAAGTGCCAGTTGCTATTTTTTCCATGTTTTTTACATCGCAGAAAATCAATATCAAACGGAGTCCAAATGCCATGAAACTTTACAGAGATTTTTTATGGACCAAAAGGAACGTAATGGGCCCTAGCAGCACCTGGGGGTGCCCCGAGGGGAGCACAACCCATCAGGGCACACTAGGAGGCCCACGCGTGCCCTGGTGGGTTGTGCCCACCTTGGGTGCCCCCGGACTGCCTCTTTGCTCTATAAATACCCCAATATTCCTAGAACCCTAGGGGAGTCGATGAAATATTGATCCGCCACCGCAGAGTCCAGAACCACCAGATCCAATCTAGCATCATCTGGGATGGGGTTCACCAACTCCATTGGTGCCTCTCCGATGATGCATGAGTAGTTCTTTGTAGAACTTCGGGTCCGTAGTTAGTAGCTAGATGGCTTCCTCTCTCTCTCTCTCTCTCTCTCTCTCTCTCTCTCTCTCTCTCTCTCTCCTGATTCTCAATACAATGGTCTCTTGGAGATCCATACGATGTAACTCTTTTGCGGTGTGTTTGTTGGGATCCGATGAACTTTGAGTTTATGATCGGATCTATCTCTTTTTATATCCATGAAAGTATTTTAGTTTCTTTGATCTCTTTTATGCATGATTTCTTATAGCCTCGTATTTCTTCTCCGATGTTTGGGTTTTGTTTGGCCAACTTGATCTATTTATCTTGCAATGGGAAGAGGTGCTTTCTAGTGGGTTTGATCTTACAGTGCTTGATCCTAGTGACAGAAGGGGAACCGACCTGTATGTATTGTTGCTACTAAGGATAAAATGATGGGGTCTATCTCTACATAGATAGATCTTTTCTACATCATGTCATCGTTCTTATTGCATTACTCTATTTCTCCATGAACTTAATACACTAGATGCATGCTGGATAGCGGTCGATGTGTGGAGTAATAGTAGTAGATGCAGGCAGAAGTCGGTCTAGTAATCTTGGATGTGATGCCTATGTAGTGATCATTTCCTGGATATTGTCATGAGTATTTGAAGTTCTATCAATTTCCCAACAGTAATTTGTTTTACCCACTGTTTGCTATTTTTCTCAAGAGAAGCCACTAGTGAAACCTACGGCCCCCAGGTCTCTTTCACATATTATTTGCCTTTGCGATCTATTTTCCTTTGCGTTTACTTTCATATCTAGTAAACCAAAAACCCAAAATTACCTTGCTGCAATTTATTCTTATTTATTTTATTCGGCGTTCGATCTATCAATCTACTACAAATTTACCTCACGTCCGTTTGCCTATCTTGAGGCGTCGTACCACTGAAGGGATTGACAACCAATTTAACACGTCGGGTTGCGAGAAGTTGTTATTTGTGTGCAGGTGTTGTTTACATTGTGTTGCTTAGTTCTCCTATTTGTTTGATAACCTTGGTTTCACATCTGAGGGAAATACCTACCACCGCTGTTCTGCATCATCCCTTCCTCTTTGGGGAAATACCGACGTAGCTTCAAGCGACATCACCTATCCACTCGTTCACTTGAAGAGACTCCAATGGCGATCCGAGGGGTGAGCCTGCTGGATATGGACTTCAGCAAGGAGTTCACCTTTGAGTTCACCGTTAAGTCCCATGGTTACACCAAGTTGAATGTGATGTACACCATCAATCCGGACTCGGTGAAGCTCTGCCTCACCGAGTTCAAGCAATACATAGAGGATGAGAAAGCACAAGGTCGCAGGACTAGACCTTGTGCCCATCCATTCGTCTCGTGGCATGGACCAGCAGATCACGGTCGCCCAAGTATGCGTGCGGGACGAGGTTCTCATCTACCACTACTGTAGGTCCATCAGAGGTTCTGGAGCATTTTCCCGTTTCTTTGGCAGCGCCGACTGCACCTTCGCTAAGGTGGATATAAGAAAGAATGCAACGATTCGGCCATCTGGTGCAACAAGCTTGTCGACATCCAGAAGCAATAAAAGATCATCGGCAACAGGCAGGAGAAAGACTCTGTGGTTGACCTCGCCAGACCATCATCGACCCCTGCTACGCCAACATGAAAGAAGATAACAATACCAAGGATCTGAACACGTGGGAGGTACCTCTGAATCTAGCCTACATAACCTACACGGCCAAGGACGCATATGCATGCTACGACATGTACAGGCGGATCTTGGACATGAGGGTGTGTCTGCTTCCCATAACCGGCGAGTACACAGACAGCCGCAGTGTCATGATCAAGCATGCCAGGAAGGTCTAGATGTTGTACTTTATCTGTTTATAAGCACCTTTATCATCTGAGTGTTTCATGCATTAGCCTATGTGTCGTAATTATTTGTTTTGTCCGAAATATTTATTCTAAGAACCCATTGACCTGTTTGCTTTTTTTAGTGGCTATTTGATTATGTATGTAACTAGTTCACTCATATGTTTCAAAAAAACTAGTTCACTTGGTTGCCGTGCTTTGACTTTCCTTCCTCCCAACGTATCCCCCTTCTCAGGTGGACCCAGTAGGTCTCGTACACAGACATATGGGACCAACCACATATCCATTTGTATTTCTTTATTTTGTTCAATCTTTCGTCCTCTTCCTATACAATGGCTGGCCATCATAGCCTATGGCGTTGGCTAGGCCATCCCTCTACTCCCACACATTGTCCAGCGGTGGCAGATCCATCGGCCCACCCAGCACCCGAACAAGTCAACCCTCGTACTCCCCTCCGCCTGCGTCTTCCCCCACTCTGGTTCGTTTGGTCCAAGGTCTCGACGTCGTCCTCCACCTTGGTGCTCTCACCGCGGCACCGCCGTCTGTATTCCCAACACGGTCAGCAAAACAAGAGGAATCGGGAGAGAACTATTCATCGAGAGGCTGACAATCCCGGGCCCACCAGGTCCATGGCCTAGGTTTTGTTGTTTAACATGGGCAGGCCACGACATGTTTCAAAGTTTTTTGGATCCAGCGGGTATCAAGCGGCCTCTGGGCCTCCCAACCTAGCTTGTCTATAACATCAGCAGCCCAAGTTATGTTTGTTTTTTCGAGATGACGCACAGCTCAGTTCTATTTTTTCTATAAGAATGCAAAACTGAACCTATGTTTTCCCTTCTATAATAGTACATATATATATATATATATATATATATATATATCTTATTTTATTACATATATATATAATAGAAACAACATAAGGTTCCGTTAAACCTTTCATTCGTCCAACCATTTTATAGACCTTCCCACTTCCTTTATTTTTCGTTTTCATTAATCCTATATCTAGATTTTCTCCCACTTTCTTTTTCCATGTAAACTGAGTTTTCTCCCACTACTTTTCCCTAGAACCAACTCAACTGTCCCACGTCTAGCCTAAAAATAATAATACCCCACATCCTATTAACTCATCAAAATAAAATGATATTTTATTTCGTAAATTGAAAGTTCTTACAAAATAATAATAATAATTGTTTATATATAACTTGGCAAGTTAACTCCGAGTGATTGCGTACATAAGCTTGCGAAGATTTTACTGAGCAATGCTGTAATAGACATGTAATCATGTGTTTATGTTTTTATAACAATTCTCCGTCCAGCCCAACATGATATTTTCACCCAGCCCAGCAAGTCTCTGGATTTCGAGAAAAATGCAAATGGGCTTTAAATTCTACAATATATATATATATATATATATATATATATATATATATATATATATATATATATATATATATATATAAACGGGCTCCATAGATGCTACATCATTATTTCACCTAGCCCACCAAATGGACTAAAAAAACAAATGGACTGGCTGACATGTGGGCCAGTAGGTCGAAGCCTAAGCAAGGCGTTGGATTTACATCCAACGGCCGGCATTCTTCTTCAAACTCTCATCTTCTTCCCCCAGCATTGTCGGGACCGCCTGCTCTAGCCTCCGGCATCCAGCAGCGTTGTTTTACGCGCCTTGCAGCGAAACGCTACCCACCGACGGCCAAACCATCCCTCCACTCCGCACCTCCTATTATTCTCTACCGAGTGTAGGCCCACCCCGCACCCAAACCAGTCAAGTTTCCCACTCCTCTCCATCTACTACTCCATGATGACCCACAAGTATATGGGATCAATTGTAGCTCTTTTTGATAAGTAAGAGTGTCGAACCCAACAAGGAGTCAAAGGAAATGACAAGTAGTTTTCAGTAAGGTAATGTCTGCAAGTGTTGAAATTGTAAGTAGCAGAGTAGTTTGATAGCAAGATAATTTGTAACGATCGAGTAATGATAGTAGTATCAAAAGTGCAACAAGAAAGACCAATCCTTTTGAGGCAAAGGACGGGCCAAAACGGTCTCTTCTGATAAGCAAAGCGTTCTTGAGGGTACACGGGAATTTCATCTAGTCACTTTCATCATGTTGGGTTAATTCGTGTTTGCTACTTTGATAATTTGATATGTGGGTGGACCAATGCTTAGGTGTTGTTCTTACTTTAACAAACCTCCTACTTATGATTAACCATTCCGCAAGCCTCCGCAAGTATGAGAAAAGTAATAAGAATAAATTGAAACGATAGCATTAAACTTTTGGATCCAATCTGTCCCTTGTGGAATAGCGCATAAACTGGGGTTTAAATTTCTGTCACTCTCACAACCCATCATCTAATTACTACTCCACAATGCATTCCCTTAGGCCCAAATATGGTGAAGTGCCATGTAGTCGACGTTCACATGACACCACTAAGGCAATCACAACATACATACTATCAAAATAACGAATGCATATCAAATTCACATGATTGCTTGCAACATGATTTCTCCCATGACCAAAAGAACGAAGGTAACTACTCACAAATGATAAACATGCTCATGATCAGAGGAGTATTAAATAGCATATTGGATTTGAACATATAATCTTCCACCAAATAAACCATATAGTAATCAATTACAAGCTGTAATCAACACTACTAGTCACCCACAAGTATCAATCTATAGTTCCGGTAACAAGACTGACCACAAGAGATGAACTAGGGTAACAAGACTGAACACAAGTATCAATCTGTTGTTGAAGATGTTGATGGAGATTGCCCTCCCCAAGATGGGAGAGTTGTTGGTGATGATGATGATGATGATTTCCCCCTCCGGGAGCGAAGTTCCCCCGGCGGAATCGCTCCGCCGGAGGGCAAAAGTGCTCCTGCCCAAGTTCCGTCTCAAGGCAGCGGCGATTCATTATGAAAGTACTCTCTTTTTTTCTAGGTCAAAATGACTTATATACCAAAAGATGGGCACCGGAGGTGGGCCGAGGAGGGCACAACCCACTAGGGCGCGCCTGGGCTCCCTGGCGCGCCCAGGTGGGTTGTGCCCACCTGGTGGGCCCCCTCTGGTAGTTACTTGCTCCAATAATTCTTAAATAATCCATAAAAAATCTCCATGAAGTTTCAGCTTGTTCGGAGTTGTGCAGAATAGGTGGCCTAACATAGCTTTTCCAGGTCGAGATTTCCAGCTGCAGGAATCCTCCCTCTTTGTGTATACCTTCATATTATGAGACAAAAGGCATTAGAATTACTCCAAAAAGCATTTTTATGGATATAACATTATAAATAACAGTAAGAAAACATGATGCAAAATGGATGTATCAACTCCCCCAAGCTTAGACCTCGCTTGTCCTCAAGCGAAAACCAAAATCGAAAAACATGTCCACATGCTTTGAGAGAGAGGTGTCGATAAAAATAAAATACGGACATAGAAACATCATGTTGATTATTATAACAACAACAAAATTAAACATGGGACTTTTATCATAGAACTTTTATCATATACTTCTCATGAATAAGTAATAGTTCATCACACAATCGAAGTATAAAGAAAAACCTTTATAAGAAACTAACAAACTATGTTCTCAGTCAACTTTGCAACTACAATTCATCATCTTTTTAGGAAGGGTCACGTGTCGGAGCCTTTAGGCAAGTCCACATACTCAACCATCATATAGTCTTCTATGATTGCTAACACTCACCGCGTACACATGAGCAAAACGTTTCAACCGGACACATAGAAAGGTAGGGGCTTATGGTTTCGCCTCCCAACATACTCACCTCAAGGGTGATGTCAACAATAATAACTCATGCCACCCATATTCAACTGGATATAGTGCCTATATCTTTCCTCACCACATGATGCTTGCCAAAGGAAAAAATAAAAGGAATAGAGAGAAAATTTTTGACTACTCTTGCATAAAAGTAAAAGATAGGCCCTTCGCAGAGGGAAGTAGAGGTTGCCATGCGCTTATTTCTTTGTATGCTCAATCCCTTCGTGCAAAAGAACGTTATGTTACATTGCCCCTTGTGATAGCGACCTTTATTATGCAGTTTGTCGCTTTTATTCTTCACCATCACAAGTTCGTGCAATGCTCAATTTTCTCTTACACCAAATGTCTCACACTTTTAGAAGCAATTTTTATTGCCTTTTTGCACCTATGACAACTTACTTGAGGGATCTTGCTCAATCCCTAGCTAGGTATGATGGACTCTTCAAAATGAGATTTGGGGTTTAAGGGTTTTTGGATGCACAAGTACACTGGTACGCGTCGGTGCTATACAAACGGTTTTTAACCCCTTTCCGTGACGGCATTTGGAAGAGTTTCCAAGTGAGTGTGGGTCATAGGTGGGTCCTTCCCACACGACCCAGAAACCGTCGGGGATAGGGACCCTACAGTACTCCTACTCGTTTCTGCTCGCATTGCCATTGCAGTCGGTATTCTATCGTGCTACATCTATGATGTGCGGCCCATCACAAACCGTTCACTATTATAGAACTTGTATGATGCACGGCCCATTACAAACGGTTCACTGTTAATAAGATTAGCTAATCATCGTACGAGTGTTAGACAGGATTACTAAACATCGGACCATCATAACATCGTCGTACACAACAACTATCGCACACGCTATTCTGTGGTGCAACGTTTACGATGCATACTTCATCAAAAACACTTCATGGTTGCGAATCATGTACGATAAGGCAACTAACACAAACGTTTAGTTTGCCCGCACCATTTGTGATATTGTCTGACATCACACACGCTTTGCAAACGACAACTATGTGCATGCTTGCACACGTTTCCTCTGTGTGAACCGTCACGGATTATGGAGTATATCACAAACATTTGTGTTTTACCAACCGTGTGTTCCGTAACAACCTGGGGAGCGTAATTTCACCGTAATTTAATTGCTGCTATTTCAAATTGTACCTGATTTGAATTTGAATGTATGCTACAGCTTTGTTCATATCCGTCGGGTTCAAACAACCAATGCATTATTCGATTCATAGGTACATATGTTCAAGAATTACATAAGAACCAAATAAAGAATGATGAACCACAGTTGTATACTTGTACTATTAAAGATAGTAAAGAAAGAGGTGAAATATATTCTGGTTGTTGAACAAGGTGAAGCGGAATGCCCATATTGTGCCCTCCTCCATGCAGAAGGCACGCACGATTCTAGTCCAACCCCTTGTGATGGTCAACAGGCCATCCTTCACGGTCTTCATGAAAACACCTAGATAATCATCGTGTTCTAGTAGAAATACTTTAACCTTTGCATGCCCACCAATCATGTAGTTTGAGAGGCAATCTTGAGTAAACTGCTTTCGCAACCACTGCAAAGGAAGAAGATTGAGACATTGTCATCTAACACAACTCATTATGGGCAGTAAAAAGAAGGCTGCAGAGTTCTTACTTACCATCTTGCAGTTCGTTGTTGTCTTGGATAAAGTGTAAACAAATAGTTCAATTGCCATCTTTGGACCCATTTTACTAACAATCTTTATCAGCTTCCTCACTTGATGTTGGTTCATCGATATCTCATTGCCCCATACACAGAAAGGGTCGAAGCGCGGATCTTTACCAATGACATATGTACCTAAAGGCACCAAATTAATATTAGAAGCTAAATAGTAATTGCACAATGATGTAGTACAACACTCTTTTATAATATGTCTATATACATCCATATGTGGTAGTCCATTTGAAATCTCTAAAAAGACAAATATTTAGGAACGGAGGGAGTATCTTATAACATCCAATATACTCACATATTAGATGAATTAACATCTTATATTATGGGCCGGAAGGAGTTCAGTGCATTCTTACAAATTATCGGCTGATTAACTGCTGCTGTATCCATGGGTTACAGTTAGTTTGAGCTAGTTTGGGCTCAAATAGCCCGAAAGTATATTTAAACATGAGGGCTAGTTTGAGCTAGTTGCATCTATAACCCACCCAAAAAAACTATCCAACCCAAGAGGTGCTAATTAGAGCAAGTTCTCCTAGTGCATTTATTGTCAATCTAACCCCGCCATCCAAACAACTCTTTGGATGGAGTTAGTTCAGGGTTAGTCATGAGCTAGAAACTAACTCTAACCTCTAGCTAAGTTGAGTATCTAAACAGGGTTGTGTTGTTGTTATTGCTGCTGCTGCTCTTCTACCTATATCTAGATATCATTAGAACATTAATGTAACGCTCTTCCTTGTTGCTATGTAGCCTAGGATTGCATATTTAGACATTAAGTACAGTGCATGTTTCTATGTAGCCTTAGATATATAACACATGGCCCTAGTTAACCTAGATAAATGGGTTGCAGATATATTCAGTTAAAAGTCCGATTCACCGATTAGTCTCTTATTAGCCGCCGGCCTATATGGCACCAGCTACCGGTATACTGAACAGTGAGCAGATATAAGCCATGGGATGAAACTAGCCTAGATGGAAAATAGCAGTCGTTCCCAAAATTGTCCTATGTAAGTACATCGAGAAGCATGTTAAGCACAAACAGGCTAAACATCAACCAAAATTATCCATGGCAGACAAAATAATCTCCAAAAGATAGCTTCAGTGTGCAGGTTTAAGCACGCTAGTAAAGCAAAACAAGTGGAAAGATGTGCTAACTGCAACAGGTCTAACATTTAACAACAAGAAAGCATAGTCATTCAAACCAGTATTGTGTCGGTCTAAGTACACTGTTTATTGTTAAATAGAAATGGAAAGGCAAGTTAACTACAAGATGTAGCAACCAAATGTAGTCATTCATAGTGGTATTGTTGAAACTGGTACTAATGAAATTGAACTACACAGTTCATACTTACACATATAGAACATCACGTTGTGAATAACTGGAATAAACAAGTCATACTACGAACAACCAAATATAGCATTTGAAACTGAACATATGCTAACTACAAACAACCGAACAATCAAAAAACTTTAAAAGAGGCATATGCTAGCTATAACAGGCTTAACAACAAGCAAATATATGCATTCGTATCGGCATGTTCAAAACTTGATTAATGAAATGTACTGCATAGTAAATAATTGCATATATAGAGCATCACATTGTGAACAACTGAAATAAACAAGGCATACTGCAAACAACCAGATATAGCAATTAAAACTGGACATATTCTCACTACACTACAAAAGGGACTCGACAAAACAAATCATGGATTTCCCCCTATGAAGAGGCACGGCAAAACAAATCATGGGTTTCTTCACTTGTCACAGATGGGCTTGTTCCCATGGGAAGAGCACGGACCCTGGATGCGCTCCATGTTGTCGCAGATGGGCTCCTTCCCATTGGAAGAGAACGGCTGTAGGGTGCCCTCCCTGATGTCGCAGACGGGCGCTTTCCCCTTGGAAGAGCAGATGGGTTCTTTCCCCTTGGAAGAGCCGAAGAGGGTGCCCTCCTCATGGTCACCGTCGATGAGATCTGACTTGGAAGCTGTGGATCCCAAGCCAATGTCGCAGAATATGTCCTTCAGAAATGACAAAACGGGCTCGATGGCAATGTAGAATGGCAAATTGTTGATAGCGAGCCAGAGGAGATCAGTGGTGGCGCCATGGATGACATCGACGGTGGTTGAACCTGAGGGGTTGGGGGTGGGCCACTTAACCTGTGACATAGCCCACCTCAGGCCATCGTTGTCGTTGACCTTGATGTCATAGTCGACGGCCGAGACATGCCTGCATACTCTAGCTCGCTGCTTGAGTGCTTGCCGCCAGTAATGGTCATCAGCTTCCTCGGCGACGTCGGGCGAAGAGACCGCTATACACCTCTTTTGGGCCAGTCGCTCTTCGAGCTCCACGGGAAGCGTAGCCGGCCTTAGGCTGCGATGCTCTGGAGTGGGGGATGGGAATCTGTGGGAAAGGGGCATTTGGCAGGCGTCATCTAAGAAACTGAGGGTGGCCTGGGTATAGAGATTGGTGGGTAAGATGCACGGGCAAACCGGCAGATGTTGAAAGTGGAGGCCTTTGCTAGGGTTTCGACCTAGGGAGGGGGGAGTGTGCATGCACGCCCGAGGAGGTTTTGGTGTGTGTGTGTGTGTGTGTGTTGTGTGTGGAGTGGGGCGGGGGTGTTTGAGGAAATGACGCGGGTACTGAAAATTTTACTACGCGGGAGTCAAACGCGGGAGTAAAATGCCGGGCTATTGAAAATTTTGATGACAGTGCATCGCGCAAAGTCCAGAGATAACAACCAGTGTTATGAAACAGAAAAACCCTCGTGGCGGGCAGATATTTTCTAGGGATGCAGGCGGGATTGGGAACAAGAAACATCGCACACGGTCCGAAGATAACAACCGTGTGTTATGAAACAGAAAAACCCTCTAGGCGCGTAGATATTTTCTAGGGATGCAGGCGGGATTGGGAACAAGAAACATCACAGACGGTCAGGAGATAACAACAGTGTGTTATGAAACAGAAAAACACTCGAGGCGGGCAGATATTTTTGAGAGGGGGAGCCTCATGGATCCCAATGTACTGTGCTGATGTGTGCGTGACAGGGGCACCGGCATAGCACACAGTTAGTTTGAGTGAACCGTGTCTGTTGCGTCATCCAACTTGTCTAATGTTCATAAATTTGGCGAAAAATGACGCGGGAGAGGGTCAGAACACAAACACACTTGCATGTGGACCAAATTTATGTATCAAAAGGGTGGTAGCTAGCAGCCCCTCAACCGAGGTTCACCTAGCAAAGTGCGAAGTAGCTAGTAGCCCCCTCCCTCGTGTCGGCCTGAAGGGGATTCTAAGCTAAGAATGCATGCCCCCCCCCACCGAGGTTCACCTAGCAAAGTGCGAAGTAGCTAGCAGGCCCCCCTCGTGTCGCCATGAGGGGAATCCTAAGCTAT
>NC_041386.1:278287112-278394520 GCF_002162155.2 Triticum dicoccoides | reverse complement strand
CTTCTAGTCGACGGGCTAGAGAGGCATATCTCACCAAGATGGATTGTAAAACAGACCAAGAATAATCCACCTTGGTCGTACAACCTATCTCTTGTTGTTGGTCAAAGTGATGACCGTCCATGCGACCCCGGAGATGGGCTAGCTCGCCAATAATCACGCAAGTAGCTAGTCCCCGAAGACAACCACTGCATGCGTGTGGCCCAAACATATGTATGGAGAGGTGTGTTTTTGAGTAACAATGGAACAACTTTGATGTGGCACCATGATTTCGAACTAGAAATCCCCACACTGAGTGAGGGTTAGGTTGACGATGCATATGTATGTCACACCACACTTCAAGTCAATGACGGGGATTCATGCATGCATGCGTGCATAGTATATTTTCTCAAACTTAAGGTCTGAATCTCACCATGACCTATACTATGATAACACGAACCAAATGAAGAATCCGCCATGGTAACCTACCTTGTTGTTGGTCAAGGTGATCATGGATGTCCACGCGGGCCCACGAATATATAGGCTTGTCACCGATAACCACGCGAGGGCGTGTACAGTTCGAAGGAAACCACTACATGCATATGTATGGAGGTGATGCGTGCATGCATGTTTGAGTACCATTTCACAACATTGATGTGGCGTGTGCGTCAAAAATCATACACTAGCTCCCCACACAGAGCGAGATCAGGTCATGATATGTCGTTGTACTAGCCACTTCGACTCGATGGGAGGGATTCATGCATACACATGCATGTGTGTGTGTTCAAAATGTATCATGCATGTCATCCAAGAGAAAAAATAATAATCCCCTCCTAAGTCAAATTAACCTCTTGTTGTTAGGAAAAAAGTGGTGATGGACCAAGCAGGCCCATAGATGGAAAGCATCGATATTGCTGATAACCGCTTAAGAGGGTGCCAGAGGACAGCCACCACCCCTTTGCATGGGCCAAACATATATATGTTGAATACCCAGAATGCACAACTTTGATGTGCCACATGCCTCAAAAACCATAAACCATGCACCCACAGAGAGCGAGGTTCATGAAGCGTACTACATATGATGGTCCCCTTCCCCCCTCTTCACCGCATACTATATGCTCCTGCCGTAATATATGTACAACCCAAAAGAATCCTCATCGATGGTGAAATTAATTAACCTCTCCCGATGTAGGTCAAAGTGATGCATGCATGCATCGATGATGGCCTCGTGGGCCCACAGATGGAAGCATCACATGTGAGTGTCCTAGCTAGGATAACCATCGCGTGCATGCATGTGGCCCAAAAGGGTGTTGTGTGATGTTTGAATAGCCAATTTCATAATTTTGATGTGGCACGTGCCTCGGAAACCAAAAAGTCCTGACATTGAGTGAGGTGTACTTGTTCATGGACGCGTACGTATAGTATATATGCTAGTCCCCTCCCACCTCTTCGACGCGTACTATATACCACCATAACACAAACAAAAAAGATTCTACCTTGCTGGTCAAATTAACCTCATTGCCGACTGTTCATCAAAGTGATGGACGATGACCTCGCGGGCCCACAGAAAGCGTCACACGTGAGTATCGAGTGTCGTGTAGGACAACCATCGACTGCATGTGGCCAAAACATGTATGTATGAAAGGGTTGTGTAATGTTTTAAATAATGATTTCACGACTCTGATGTGGCACCGGCCTGCCTAACAAAACGGCCAACCCACACGGTGGCTTACAACTCGTAGTGTACTGCGAGCCACCCGCCACCCCAGATGCACACACCCACACACACACTATGAATCCACCTCAACTACAATGCATGTTAAATTAAGTATCCCATGGTGAACATATGTTACCAAAGGAGGGACGTTTTAATTTCAAAAAAATCATAGAGATCATTAAGACGTTTTAGTACATTAATTGATTGATTTTCTATGGGTATAATGTGCAAAAATCAAATTTGAGCTACATACACACGTGACAGTGCACCTAAATGGATTGCAAAAACACATGTGTCTCACTGGGTCCATGTTTACTCCCCATGCAACAAATCCCAAACATTGAGAATCTTGATTTTTAAATTCTAGTATATCCAAAACTTATTTGAAGTTCATGAAACTTATCGTGTTGTCATATGGACACCAATACAAAGTGGCATTGTACTTTTTTGTCAAATTTGAGACCAGTTTTGATGTAATCTTTATCTAATTACAAATGGGAGATTATTAATAATTGGAACCAATATCCCAAACGGATTATTTATTCGAACCATGAGCATTAGACCAACAATGGATACGTGCCATCCTTCGGTTAAGCAATAAAGCGACAGCATTAATCATCCAAATAGAAAAACAATATACGTGCCGCCGGGTGACCCGTGTGCTGTGCGAGCAGGCGTGTGTTCACAGGACGCATGTGAGCAGTCCGTCGCCCAGGCAGACAGGGAGGTGTGCGTGTAAGTGTGTGAATTGACAAAGGCATGCTCGCTGCGCAGTGTCATCAGGAGGCGTGCGAGTAGTTGTGTGAAACTTTGGGTAGGCATGCCATCAGTCCGGTGTGCAGGCTCACCGGGAGGTGAGCCATCGGTTTGGCTGCCGCCCGCCTCTCTCCCACAATTCCATATTAATAGTGCGCCCGAGCGGCCACACCCCCATCCTCGCCACACACACACGCACACAATCCTCTCTCTCTCTCCGCTTGCATCCTCGACGCCGCTCTCAGTATTCAAAGCCGGCAGTGTATGAGGATGCCGCCGAAGCGCCCCATTGGAGAGAGTGGCGACGCCGGGGATGCTAAAGCACCTAAGCACGGCGTGGAGACGGAGACAGAGGTTGCCGTCACCGTCGGCGAGTTATTGCTGCACCCTACGTCGATGACGTCGAGCTTCCATGGCTAGAGGCAGAGTTCCACACCGACTCTGGTGACGACCACGGCGACGACTCCGACAACCACACCGGCGACGACTCCGACGACCACTCCGGCGATGACTCCGACGACAACGGACAGCTGGTTAGTCATCTATACCCATTTATGTGTCAAATAGATCATAGGATTTCTCTGGTCACTCCTGCCTCCCCATTTTTGGAATAGAAATCCTATGGTTATGTTCTCCCAATCCATGAAATTTGAGTAAGTTTCATTACATCCGTGTAGTGCATTGATTGTTTGAATGGTACAAGTGATAAGTGATTAGTTGTTTCATCTTTGCAGATGATTTTATGCTAGTAATCCGACTAGGGTTGGTGTTCGTGCTTATAATTCCTAGCCAAGACTTGACAATTGATTTTGAATGACCTGCATATGTTTGTGCCATAATTTTCTTCAAGATTTTCTGTACATAGACGATTGTGCTTAAAAATCGAACCATAATCTCTGGATATGTATAAATAAATAGCCATAAATTCCTAATCCTACTTCACGACATGTAATCATTGATTTGATGCCAAATTTGTTTTACTATTTCTATAGGTGTTGTCTGATGATGTGGACAACGAGGATGAAGATGTCCAGAGGAGGTACAAGAGGAAAATCCTAAGGGAACTTTATGCGGGAATGCATAACAGGCATATTAGGACCAGGAACGGCGGCTATCGATGCCCATTATGCAACCAGAAGCTTCATGACGCGTATCTAAGTGTTCTGGTGCATGCAAGAGGACGGGCCGTTGGCTCCTTCAAGCAGAAGTATTCTCGCAGGGTGGCGCACGACGTGTACACCGAGTACCTGGAGAAGCATCAGGATCGTGCCGGCATGTGAGATGAGATGTGGGATGGATCGAACTATGTATGCTTGGGTATGCTTAATGACGGTTGAACTATTTACTTATGGTTGAACTATTCTTATGTACGTGTATGGTTGTTATCTATGTTTGAGTATGTTAAATATTTGGTCAAAATTTGGTAAAAATTACAAAGGGGGACCAATAAACCAGGACGGAGGTAGTACGTCAATCACACACGGTTCCCAAAATTGGAACTGTGTGCAATGACTTTCATTTTGCCTGTTGTGTCAATCACACACTGTTCGCTCTAGCAAACCGTCGCCCCCAAAATTCTTTGTGGGACAAAATACCCTCACCACCCAATTCAAAAAAGAAAAAAGAAAACCCTCACAATCCCCACATCACAAAAACCATCACGTCGCCCGCCACCCCCTACGGTATGTTCCCCATTCACACCTGCACAAGCTCCTCCGCGTTTATGCCATGGCACCGCCTATCGCGACGGCAAACACTTAGATCGCCGCCTGCCGCCGCCGCCAGGATGCCGGCAAAGCCCATCGCACTTCGCCACTTCCGCTTGCCGCTGCCTATCGCCATCGACTTTCTCGACGCTGCTCACGGTCGACACAGCTCCGCTCGGTTGGGGAATCTACCGTACTGAGGGTTCTTTCTCATGGACGACAAGGTAATTAATTTAATGAGATATTATCTCATCTCTTATCCCAATTCATCTGCCTCCTTTAATCACCCGGCGAAAATCGCCGTGAATTCATTTTTATTCGAGCTGATTTGAGGGTTTTCTTTCATTCATAGAATGTACAGTGCGCTGACACTTCAGGACTTTGCAACCTCCGCCAGAGATTCCATCTCACCGTACCAGATAACTTGAGGACGCGCGCGGTATGTTCAATCTCACCCTAAATCGGTTGGCATGGCCTACTTTCCTGAACATATTCTAAATATTGCCACATTTGGATAAAAGGTACCACATGCACCATATACATCAAAGGGGATTTCCCCCTCTTCTTTCTATATTAGGAAAATTAATGATGTATTGTTCTCTCAATTACTCTCATATTTCCATGAAATCATGTTTACCCTATATGTTTAATTATAGATTTTTGTCCTTCGATTTCAACTGTTGTACAGTTCTTTCAATTTGGGCCCATATTTGCATGTTACCATATTTTCTTTAACAATCCTACCATTTTCTACAGCGCATCCCTTGCTATGCAATAGATTATGTAGTGCACAATTTTTCCCTTTACATAGATCAAGGCTGCACGGATTCCATACTGCACACAAACCATGGATCTACAATCGTTGCTACTCTAAGGCTTTATGAATGTGGTGACTCCTATTTTGGCATTAGCTTTTGGAAAGAAATTTCTAACTTTTATGTACTGAAAGCTGGCACTAAAATTGCGCTGCACATAAAAAGGTCTGGTCATGAGATATATGCTAACTTCCCCGACAAAATAATCTGTCTAGACATTATTCGAAGTATGTTTTCTTTTCAACTATCTGCATGTTGACTTACCCAGCAATGTAAAATGAATTGTGTAGTATTTAAGCAACCAATTGTTATTCCCTTTTCTTAATATATTCCTACCTAATAGCTTCTAGTTACTGTGACGCCCCCGATTTGACCGTACACTAATCATACACGCAAATGTGTACGATCAAGATCAGGGACTCACGGGAATATATCACAACACAACTCTAGACAAAAATTAAAATAATATAAGCTTTATATTACAAGCCTGGGGCATGGAAGGCTCTTATACAAATGCTCGAAGACACAAGAGTCAGCGGAAGCAATAATATCTGAGTATAGACATAAGTTAAACAAGTTTGCCTTAAGAAGGCTAGCACAAAAGTAGCAACGATCAAAAAGGCAAGGCCTCCTGCCTGGGACCTCCTAACTACTCCTCGAAGCTGAACTCCACGTAGAATCATCCTCGGGATCCTCTGGCTCCTGGACTCCATCATATGATTGCAATAACCAGGAATTGGGAAAAAGAAGTAGCAAAGCAACTGTGAGTTCTCATCCAAAGTACTCGCAAGCAAGGATCTACACTACATATGCATTGGTATCAATGAAATGGTTAGTATCTGTGGACTGAACTACGGAATGCCAGAATAAGAGGGGGATAGCTGGGCCTATCGAAGACTACACTACTGGCAGCCTCCATCTTGAAGCATAGAGAAGAGAGTAGATGGTAAGTTCACCAAGTATCATCATATAGCATAAACCTACCCGACGATCCTCCCCCCGTCGCCCTATGAGAGAGCGATCGCCAGGTTGTACCTGGCACTTGAAAGGGTGTGTTTTATTAAGTATCTGGTTCTAGTTGTCATAAGTTCAAGGTACAACTCTGGGTTATCCTTTTACCGAGGGACACGACTATTCAAATAGATAAACTTCCCTACACGGTGCACCACATTTCCCAACACGCTCGATCCCCTTTGGCCAAACACACTTCCTGGGTCATGCCCGGCCTCGGGAGATAAACATGTCGCAGCCCTACCTAGGCACAACAGAGAGGTCAGCACGCCGATCTAAATCCTATGGCGCAGGGGTCTAGGCCCATCGCCCATTGCACACCTGCACGTTGCGAGGGCGGACGGAAACAGACCTAGCCTGCCTAATACAAGAGCATGCGTTCCAGTCCAATCTGGCGCGTTCCGCTCAGTCGCTGACGTCACGAAGGCTTCGGCTAATACCACGACATCGAGTGCCCATAACTGCTCCCGCGTAGTTGGTTAGTGCGTATAGGCCGGTGGCCAGACTCAGATCAGATAAAAAGATCTCATTAAGCATGTTATTTTGAAGTAATCGCGAACGCCGACCAGGGCCAGGCCCACCTCTCTCCTAGGCGGTCTCAACCTGCCCTATCGCTCCACCACAAAGTAACAGTCGGGGGCTGTCGGGAACCCAGGTCCACCACTACCTGGATGGAACCGCCTGCCCCTTCAGCCCCACATCGGAATCACTTGTGGGTACTCTACGAGCCGACCCGACTTTAGTCACATCATGTATCATGTATAATATGTATGCAAGTATATACCCGCGATCACCCTCGATTGATCACGGCCCGATAGTATACCATAGCAGATGGACAAGGATGTAGGGCCACTGATGAAATACTAGCATCCTATACTAAGCATTTAGGATTGCAGGTAAGGTATCAACAAATGTAGTAACAATGATAGGCTATGCAACAGAATAGGATTAACCGAAAGCAGTAACATGCTACACTACTCTAATGCAAACAGTAGAGAGAAGAATAGGCGATATCTAGTGATCAAGGGGGGGCGGCTTGCCTGGTTGCTCTGGCAAGAAGGAAGGGTCGTCGATGTAGTCGATCACAAGGGTATCGACATCGGTCTCGGGGTCTACCGAAAAGAAGTAACGGAGGCGGGAGTTCGGGAGTATCGCCATAACTTGTATAACGGATGCTGTTCGAAGGTTGAGGTAGATGGTTTCCGAAGGTTTCTTGGTTATGTGTTGAAGGATGGATACAGCTGGATGTAGGATTTGCTAGTTTGGGTGAGATATTATGCTTCCCCTGTATCCCCAACACCTGATTGCATAACCGGAAAGGTTCAGAAGTTTCATAGGTGGGAATTCTAGTAGCTCTAGTTTTTCTTCCATGGATATTGGTTTGAGATTGGGATTTCTTACCGATTATTCGTTCTTGATCCGTACCTTGTTGATTTATTTCTCTACCTTAATTCTACGTGGCTTCTCAATTTACGGATATGTGACCATTTCAAGAGGAATGCATTCGTTCATTTTGTTCGGATGTGAAGACTATAAGTTGCAATTTTCATGCCGTTGGATTCAGCTTCAATATTTATCTGTCAATGTGCTAATGGTGGTCAACCTCTTCAGGATGGCTCCTCCAACGCGCACGACTCCGAATCCTGATTCGCCACCACCTCCACCTCCTCCAGAGGCATGGCAAGCTGTGATGGCCGCAACCAATGCAAACACACAGCTGATCATGCAAATTCTTCAAGAGCGCAATCAAGGCAGTCACGGGAATGAAGGCAGCAATCACAGTCACTTTGCTACACTCAATCAGTTCCTTGCTAACGGGCCAAAGACTTTCAGCAATTGTGTTGAGGCAACCGATGCTGACGATTGGCTTGTGGATCTGTGTAAGCATTTCGAGTGCAGTAATGTCAGGCCTGAGGACTTTGTCAAGTTCGCTTCCTTCCAATTCAAAGATCAAGCTGTAGAATGGTTCCAGCAGTACAAGGACTCCAGAGGTGGACGTGTTATCACTTGGGATGATTTCCATCAAGATTTCCAAGCTCATCATATTCCCTAGAGCGTGGTTGAAAGCAAGCGTGAGGAATTCCGCAATCTGAAGCAAGGCTCTTTGTCTGTCTATGACTACAACAAGTTGTTCCAGAAGCTCGCCCGCTTTGCCAAGCAGGACGTCCCTGATGAGAAGAGCATGATATATCAGTTCAGGGGTGGTCTCAGAGAAGATATTGTGTCAGCATGACATCAGCATGATGTCAGCAGGACAGCGGGTTGACTAGGTCAAACCTGGTAGGTGGGACCCATTCGTCATAGTCTCAGGTTAATTTAAACAAGGTTAATTAGTTTAATTACTTGATTAGGTTAACTTATTTTAATTAGCCAAATTAATTTAATTAATTAATTTTTCTAATTACATATTTTCCTTTTCTTTTTTTAACAGGGGAGGGCCCCGCTTGTCATTTGGCCAGGGGGCCTTAGCAGGCACAGGGCGCCGCGGGCGGGTAACGGGCGCTAGTGCCAGGCACCCAACGGGGTGAGCCCAGGCGCACCAGCGATGGCCGATGAGGTGCCGGAGTTGCCCGCGGGGGCGGTGATGGTCGGCGCGAGCCCGGGCTGGAGTAGGGCGAGGGGAACGGGGGCATGCGTGCGCGGAGGCGGCAGCAGCGGCGGAGGCGGGGCGGGAGCTAGCGTGAGCGGGGAGGTGCGGGCGCGTCGGTGGTCGGAAGCAGCAGTGCGGCAGCAGCTGCAGGGGCGGTGGCGGCGTTGAGAGAAGCGGGATGCGGCGGCGCATGACCGGACAGTGCAGGACGGGGGCGGACTCGGCCCGGAGCGGAGATGCAGGGGTGCGACGGGCCCCAGCGGGGGCGAGGCTAGGCGCGCGGGCTGCGGCTAGGGGGAAGGCGAGCGCGTGTGCGGGCGGCGACTCACGAGCAGCAGTAGTTACGCAGCGGCAACACGAAGCAGCAGCGGCGAGCGCGGTGTCGCGAGGCGGTGCGGGTGGTCACGGCAAGTGGAGGCAGAGGCGCGGCAGCGGTTGAGTGGGCGTGGTCCGAGCGGCGGGCAGCAGAACCAGCGGCTGCAGGTGGCGTTGGCGCGGGCGTGGCCGAGCGCAGCAGCCACACGCGTAGGCGGGCACGGGGTGATGCCCAGGGCGCGGCCGGACGGGGCAGGGTGTGCGGGTGAGCACGAGCTCACCATGAGCTACGGACGCGTCGGAGGCGGAGCGAAACGACGACGAGAAAAAGGGGGGGACAGGGGTGGGTGAGGAGCTCACCGCGCGACCGGGCGAGCAACCGGCGAGGCCGGGGGATGTAACATCCCAAATTTTCAATTTGGAATGTTATACATTAGGTCATCATGCATATCATATTTTATTTTGCTTTTGGTTTTGATCCTAGAAAATCCTAAGCAACTCAAGGACCCACGGAGAGAGTTGGGGATTTCGTTATTTACATATTTGAGTTTCCTCAAATTTTGTAAACATGATCATTTGATTTTATTTATTTTATCATCAATTATTTCTATTACAAAAATATGAGAGAGGGAATAAAATGACTTTCCCAAAATATAGAAATATTGAGCATTTAATAAGAAAATCAAATAAGATTTATTTCGGAGTTTTTCGGTATTTTTAATTGAATTTAGGAAAAATGCGCGTTTTTCAAAGTTGTAGTTTGGGCCCAGCTAAATGTTCACTTTATCAGGCTTGATTTTAGAAACCCGGGAAAATTTATTTCATGATTTTTGGAGTCCGTTTAGTATTTCTTTTTATTTTTCTTCCGAGCGTAATTATTTAAAAAAACGAAACCGACTATGGGCCGTACCCGAGCGGGACTCCGCCCGGGGGCGCCTTTATATAGCGCCGCACCCGAGCCCCCAGCCCACACCAGCCCCGCGCCCGATCTGCCGCCGCCGTCGCTGTCGGAGCAGCGCGCCGCCCGAGGTTCGTCGCCGCCTCGACTTCCGTGCCGAATTTTTTTAAAAAAAAAATTCTCGTCGGTTTTATTTTCGAATTTTTTTTATTTTTTTATTTTAATATTTTTTTTATTTTCTTTTTTTTCGGATTAGGTTAATTACCGATTAATCTGTTCGTCGTTTTTCTTTTTCGTCGGATTTTCCGCGGTTATTTTCTGATCGTGATTTCTAATCCGATTTTCGTTTTAGTATAACTTTTCGCTCGTTTATCGGAATCAGGCGATTCAAGCGCCTGGAGTTTCGTCTCGAAACCCTCTTTCTGAATAATCAACTTAAACATGTTTTTGCTACTGTAAAATTTGACTTAGATCCAGATTAGTAGAACGAAGTTGTTTTCTTTCGCCGTTTGACTTCTTTTGCTTCGTTCGATTTGATTCTTTTTGCAAACCAGGGTTCTTAAGTTGAACTTTCTGGTTAGATCTTCTATTTGAGTTTTACCTGTGCATTAGATGAGTACTTATTGTATGCTTGTTTGTTTGTCTGTGATAGAATACCCGGAGTGCGCCGCCTGTTACTTTGAATCTCTAGGTTTCGCGGATCATCGGCAAGGCAAGTAACACTTTGATCATACCTTTTTCTACAACCCAGTTTTTCTTGTATTAGATCAATCTTCACACATTGCATGATTAGGATCTAATTAAATTGTGGGATGGGAAGTAGATGAGGTAGTATCTATTACCTGTTTATTATCAAACCTTTGGGAGTTACTTCTACGTTTGCTTATTATGCCATGCTATGCTAGTAGACGTGGATTGGGTGAGTGATATCCATGACAAATGTGAGATTGATAATGAATGGTTTATCTAAGGTGGCAACCTAACACACATCTGGGTGGATTGAGGCACCTGGGTATTCCAGGACTTGCCTGTTTTTATTTTGGACCGCCACCCAGGCTCAAAGGGATCATGAGATTATTCATACTAGAAACTTCCGTGTGCAGCCACAAGCCATTACGGGCTCTGGCATAGTTGAGTAAGTCGTGCGAACTCTTACAGGGTAGACTAGCAGATGTAGGGGAAAGTAGGTGTACCGGTCTATCCATCGTAAGGTGCTAGCGCTTCTGAAAGACTGTGTCTCGGTCATCCGTTTCTCAAACACCATGTAGTGCGAGAAATCCAACGGAGGCGATCGAGTCTTGTGGGGAAAAGTGCGCAAACCTCTGCAGAGTGTAATAAACTAATCATGATTAGCCGTGTCCCCGGTTATGGACATCTTGAGTATCTAGTACCTGGATTATCATGTGAATCTCAACATGTTACTCAAAAGTTAATTTTGTTGGGTTTTAATGATGTTACTTAATTGGGTGAGAATGTTGTCAACCATTCTCAATGTTTAACAACCACCATGATAGTAATTAAATTTATTCCTTTGAAGTAGGGAAAAATTGGCTTTACACAAAAACTGTAACCATAGAGCTTTCCACTAGCCAAATATGCATATAGTATAGTTGTTCATTCCATTACTCTCTATGTGTTAACTTGCCAGCATATTCCATGTGTTGACCCGTTTTCGGGCTGCAACGTTAATGTTGCAGACTTTTCAGACGATGATTAAGGAGTTTTTAGGTCGTGGTTCTATACTCAGTGATGCCGTTGGAGTTGATGGACTCACTTATCTTCCAAGCCTTCCGCTGTTATCGTTCTTAGATGGCCTTAAGCCATATTTATTGTAATAAGCTCTCTTTTGAGACACTCGATGTAATAAGTGTGTGATTGCTACTCTGCTATAAATCCTTCGAGTATTGTGTGGTGTCAGCATTACTGATCCAGGGATGACACCGGAGCACAGAGATCAGACTGTTTGAGATCTGGTCACTACAGAGATGGTATCAGAGCACAGGCTGACTGTAGGACACGACCACTAAGCTAAAGACCTAGATCACTACTCACTCTCTTCTCTTCTGACCTCTCATATTTTCTACTCTTTAGGATGGCGGATGCAAGGAACAAGTTCACACAACCAGATGAAGATACACCCTTTGGACGCCACTTGAAGGAAGTCACTAGATACCTGAACATAGGAATACCAAGCTTCACGGGAACCTACAACGCCACTTTACCTGAAGAAGAGCGCTGGATGATACAAGTTCAAGTTCCAGGAAGGACGTCCATGCCAGTCACTGAGCCCATAGAGTTTTCTTGTGATGCACCAACTTGGAGTCTAGGAAAGAGTATGGCAGCTCACATCACCATGGGACGCATTGGAGAAGTCTACCGCAAGGATCTCAAGGATACTATCTACCAGATTTGCGGGCGCCGAGATGAACACTGGGAGATGATCAGCACCAGGAAAGATAGATCAATTGCAGCATTTATCCAGGAGTTAAACCAGCACATTCAACGACAGGAGAATCATATGTGCGCCGACATGATAGATCTAAAGAAGGCTAAACTAGAATCAAGGAACTGGAGGAAGAACTCAAGGTTACACGTGAAGATTATGAAGAAGAAATTGAAGTATTGGTGGAGAAGAATGACGATCTGATCAAGAAGATTGGAATATTTATGGGAGGCCCGACACCAGTAGATGAAGATGAAGAACCCAAGGAGATTAGCCCGGAAGACTACATCATCATCGACGGCACCAACTCGGAAGCAGATAGTAGCGATGATGACTATGTTGATGAAGCTGGAGCCGATATCATGGAGTCTACAACCGTAGAATATTTCTAGTAGACCACCTCATCAGTAGTAGTAGTCCACCATGTAAATATAGTAGTCCGAGCACTCTTGCGATAGCTAGATCGATTGTATGCCTTTGTTTGATTGAATGAAGTGAATTGTTTGCTTTTGCCTCATGTGCATATGGGTAGTGTTTTCTCTTTAGATCCCCTCTATTCTTATATCTCATCCTTTCTAAACCCTTAGATGCCTCCGAGACGTGACCTCGGATTTGCCTTTCCACTGGAGCTCACCCAGTTGATCCAGCAGCAGAACACCTTGATGCAGTTGCTAGTTCAGAATCAGAATCAAGGGAACAACAACAACAACCCACCACCACAACCTGTTGACCACTTAGCCCGTTTTCTTAGGCTGAATCCGCCGGTGTTTTCTAGTAGCACCGAGCCGATAGTAGCAGATGATTGGCTCCGTAAGATAGCTAGGGAGTTGACCACAATAGGATGCACAGATGCGAAGAAGGTGAAGTTTGTCGCACATCAGTTAGAAGGACCTGCAGCATCCTGGTGGGAGAATTTCACAGCCACCTTCCCAGTCGACACTGTCACATGGGACCAGTTTCAGCAGGCTTTTCGTACTGCCCATGTTTCAGCAGGAGCAATGGCCAAGAAGAAGCGTGAGTTTCGTAACTTGCGCTAAGGAGGACGAACAGTTGGCCAGTATGTGGAGGAGTTTAGTAAGATACCACGTTATGCCCCAGATGACGTTGCTACGGATGCAGCTAAGCAGGAGAAATTCCTGGAAGGACTGAATGATGAGTTGAGTATGCAGTTGATGGTAGCCACCTTCAACAACTACCAGGAGTTGGTAGATCGTGCTCTTATGATTGAAGGGAAGCAGCAGCAAATTGAGAACCGCAAGAGGAAGTATGGACAAGGAAAGTATAATTCAGGAGCTCAGCAGAAGCCACGTTTTACCCCTAGACCGGGAGGACATTTTCAGCATACCCATGGAGTAGGTAGCTCGCACAATCACAATGGCACCAAGAATAGTAACGGGAATGGAGGAAGCAATGGCCAGAACCGCAGCACCCCATCAACCCCAGCCAAGAGAGATCTGAGTCAAGTCACCTGTTTCAAGTGTTCCAAGACCAGACATTATGCCAATGAATGTCCTGAAGGCCAAAACGGCAATGGAAGCTCTGGAAAGAAGACGAACCCTTTCAACAGGGGACAGGTGAACCATGTTAATGTGGAGGAGGTTGAAGCTCAGCCCGATGCAGTAATAGGTAAGTTTTTGGTTAAGACATTTACTGCACTCGTTCTTTTTGATACTGGTGCATCGCATTCATACATATCAAGAGGATTTGTGGAAAAGTATAGCCTGCCCACTAGGATCCTCAAAACACCTATGCTAGTAAGCTCACCAGGAGCAGAGTACATGGCCAGTCAAGGATGTTTTCAAGTGCCATTAAGTATAGGAAGGCATGTTTTCCCAACAGATTTAATTATATTGGAATCTCAACGATTGGATGTGATATTAGGTATGGATTGGTTATCAAAGTATGAAGGAAATATTGAGTGTGCTAGTAAGTCAATTTTGCTTACCACACCAGAAGGGAGAAGGATCAAGTATGTATCCCGACATGCACCAAACAGGACACAAGTAAATTCCTTATCAGGAGTTGTGCAGGAGGAAGTACCAGTGGTAAAGGATTTTCCTGACGTATTTCCCGAAGAGTTTCCAGGCATGCCACCGGATAGAGATATTGAGTTTTTGATTGAACTTTTGCCAGGCACTGGGCCAATATCGAAGCGACCATATAGGATGCCCGCAAAAGATTTGGTGGAAATTAAGAAGCAGATTAAGGAGTTACTGGATAAAGGTTACATTCTCCCAAGTCCTTCGCCTTGGGGATCACCAGTACTTCTAGTGGAGAAGAAGGATGGATCGTTAAGAATGGTTGTTGATTATCGAGGATTGAACGAAGTAACAATCAAGAACAAGTACCCGCTACCAATGATCAATGATCTGTTTGATCGATTGCAAGGAGCTAAAGTATTTTCCAAGATCGATTTGCGATCAGGATACCACCAGTTGAAGATTCGAGAACAGGATATTCCTAAGACAGCTTTTACCACCAGGTATGGGTTGTATGAGTATACCGTTATGCCATTTGGTCTGACTAACGCGCCTGCCTATTTTATGAACATGATGAACAAAGTGTTTATGGAGTTTTTGGATAAGTTCATCGTAGTGTTCATTGATGATATCCTGGTATATTCGAAGAATGAAGAGGAGCATAAGGAGCATTTGCGTTTGGTACTTGGAAAGCTCAAAGAACATCAATTATATGCCAAGTTCAGCAAATGTGAGTTTTGGTTGAAGGAAGTAGGATTCCTCGGACACGTTATATCTGGAGAAGGTATAGCTGTTGATCCCGCTAAAGTTGAAACCGTGACCAAGTGGGAAGCACCAACAACAGTTGGAGAGATCCGGAGTTTTCTTGGACTCGCAGGATACTACCGGAGGTTTATTGAAAAAATTCAAAGATTGCGAAGCCTATGACGGAGTTGCTGAAGAAGGATACCAAGTTCAAATGGACTGAGGAGTGTGAGGCTAGTTTCCAGGAGTTGAAGAAACGCTTGGTTACCTCACCAGTGTTGATTTTGCCAGATCAAACCAAGGATTATGAGGTGTATTGCGACGCTTCACGTCGAGGACTTGGAGCAGTGCTTATGCAGGAAGGGAGAGTTGTTTCATATGCTTCAAGACAACTGAAGCCTCACGAATTGAATTACGCTACGCATGATTTGGAGTTAGCAGCCGTAGTGCATGCATTGAAGGCATGGAGACATTTCCTCATTGGAAATCATTGTGAGGTGTACACGGATCACAAGAGTTTGAAGTACATTTTCACGCAGAAGGAGTTGAACCTCAGACAAAGGAGATGGTTCGATCTCATCAAGGATTATGATATGAGATTGCATTATCATCCCGAGAAGGCTATTGTAGTAGCTGATGCATTAAGCTGCAAGAGCCATGTCAATACGTTAATGACGGGAGAAATACCCAAGGAGTTAGCAGAAAATCTTCGTGAACTATGTGTGGAAATAGTTCCGAGAGGCTATGTAGCAACGTTGGAAATTCAGTCAACTTTGATGGATAGAATCAGAGAAGCTCAGAAAACTAACAAAGATATTGCCGCTATAAAGGAGAAACTGAGCAAAGGAAAAGCTAAAGGATTTCGTGAGGATGAGCACGACACCCTATGGTTTGAAGACCGTGTTTATATACCCAATGACCCGGAGATCAGAAAGTTGATTCTGCAAGAGGCACATGATTCACCGTATTCGATTCACCCAGGAAATACCAAGATGTATCTGGATTTGAAGGATATTTTCTGGTGGACCGGAATGAAGAAGGATATTGCGGAGTATGTAGCAGTTTGTGACGTATGTCAGAGAGTAAAGGCAGAGCATCAGAAGCCAGCAGGATTGTTGCAACCATTGCCGATACCCGAATGGAAGTGGGATAAGCTAGGCATGGATTTTATCACGGGATTACCAAGGACTCGTTCAGGCTATGACTCGATTTGGGTTGTAGTTGATCGATTGACGAAGGTAGCACATTTCATCCCAGTAAAGACCACTTACACCAGTGCTAAGTTGGCAAAGATATACATGACCAGGATCATATGTTTGCATGGAGTTCCGAGGAGCATCGTATCATATAGAGGAACCCAGTTTACCTCAAAGTTCTGGAAGCAGTTGCATGAGACTTTGGGTACTAGGCTAGAATTTAGTACAGCTTATCATCCGCAGACAGATGGACAGACCGAGAGAGTCAATCAGATTTCGGAGGATATGCTGAGAGCTTGTGCGCTAGATTATGGATCTAGTTGGGACGATAATTTGCCATATGCAGAGTTCTCTTACAATAATAGCTATCAGACCAGTTTGAAGATGGCCCCTTTTGAAGCTTTGTACGGAAGGAGGTGCAGGACACCGTTGTCATGGGACGAAGTTGGAGACCGCCAGTTGTTTGGACCAGATCTGATTAAAGGGCCTGAACAGAAGGTGAAGTTAATTCGCGATAGGATCAAGGTAGCCCAGTCCAGGCAGAAGAGCTACGCAGATTCTAAACGCAAGGAGACAGTTTACAAAGTCGGAGATAGAGCTTATCTTCGAGTATCCCCACTTCGAGGGATTAAGCGCTTTGGAGTTAAGGGGAAGTTAGCGCCACGATTTGTAGGACCATATCGAGTTTTGGAGCGTATGGGAGAAGTGGCCTACAAGTTGGAATTGCCAGAAGGATTGACAGGAGTCCATGATGTGTTCCACGTTTCTCAGTTGAAAAAGTGTCACGCAGAGATGGCTGACATACCTTTGAGAGACACAGTGCCATTGGAAGCAATTCAGTTGGATAACAATATGACCTATGAGGAGAAACCAGTCAAGATTCTTGAGTTTGCCAGCCGAGTCACTCGCAGCAACGTTATCAAGTTTTGCAAAGTTCAATGGAGCCACCACACGGAGGATGAAGCCACCTGGGAGCGAGAGGAAGATTTGCTCAAGGACCACCCTCACCTATTTTCTAGCCAACCCGAATCTCGAGGGCGAGATTCATCTTAAGGGGGGTAGGTTTGTAACATCCCAAATTTTCAATTTGGAATGTTATACATTAGGTCATCATGCATATCATATTTTATTTTGCTTTTGGTTTTGATCCTAGAAAATCCTAAGCAACTCAAGGACCCACGGAGAGAGTTGGGGATTTCGTTATTTACATATTTGAGTTTCCTCAAATTTTGTAAATAGGATCATTTGATTTTATTTATTTTATCATCAATTATTTCTATTACATAAATATGAGAGAGGGAATAAAATGACTTTCCCAAAATATAGAAATATTGAGGATTTAATAAGAAAATCAAATAAGATTTATTTCGGAGTTTTTCGGTATTTTTAATTGAATTTAGGAAAAATGCGTGTTTTCAAATTTGTAGTTTGGGCCCAGATAAATGTTCACTTTATCGGGCTTGATTTTAGAAACCAGGGAAAATTTACTTCATGATTTTTGGAGTCCGTTTAGTATTTCTTTTTATTTTTCTTCCGAGCGTAATTATTTAAAAAAACGAAACCGACTATGGGCCGTACCCGAGCGGGACTCCGCCCGGGGGCGCCTTTATATAGCGCCGCACCCGAGCCCCCAGCCCACACCAGCCCCGCGCCCGATCCGCCGCCGCCGCCGGAGCAGCGCGCCGCCCGAGGTTCGCCGCCGCCTCGACTTCCGTGCCGAATTGTTTAAAAAAAAATATTCTCGTCGGTTTTATTTTCGAATTTTTTTTATTTATTATTTTAATTTTTTTATTTTATTTTTTTCGGATTAGGTTAATTACCGATTAATCTGTTCGTCGTTTTTCTTTTTCGTCGGATTTTCCGCGGTTATTTTCTGATCGTGATTTCTAATCCGATTTTCGTTTTAGTATAACTTTTCGCTCGTTTATCGGAATCAGGCGATTCAAGTGCCTGCAGTTTTGTCTCGAAACCCTCTTTCCGAATAATCAACTTAAACATGTTTTTGCTACAGTAAAATTTGACTTAGATCCAGATTACTAGAACGAAGTTGTTTTCTTTCGCCGTTTGACTTCTTTTGCTTCGTTCGATTTGATTCTTTTTGCAAACCAGGGTTCTTAAGTTGAACTTTCTGGTTAGATCTTCTATTTGAGTTTTACCTGTGCATTAGATGAGTACTTATTGTATGCTTGTTTGTTTGTCTGCGATAGAATACCCGGAGTGCGCCGCCTGTTACTTTGAATCTCTAGGTTTCGCGGATCATCAGCAAGGCAAGTAACACTTTGATCATACCTTTTTCTACAACCCAGTTTTTCTTGCATTAGATCAATCTTCACACATTGCATGATTAGGATCTAATTAAATTGTGGGATGGGAAGTAGATGAGGTCGTACCTATTACCTGTTTATTATCAAACCTTTGGGAGTTACTTCTACGTTTGCTTATTATGCCATGCTATGCTAGTAGACGTGGATTGGGTGAGTGATATCCATGACAAATGTAAGATTGATAATTAATGGTTTATCTAAGGTGGCAACCTAACACACATCTGGGTGGATTGAGGCACCTGGGTATTCCAGGACTTGCCTGTTTTTATTTTGGACCGCCACCCAGGCTCAAAGGGATCATGAGATTATTCATACTAGAAACTTCCGTGTGCAGCCACAAGCCATTATGGGCTCTGGCATAGTTGAGTAAGCCGTGCGAACTCTTACAGGGTAGACTAGCAGATGTAGGGGAAAGTAGGTGTACCGGTCTATCCATTGTAAGGTGCTAGCGCTTCTGAAAGACTGTGTCTCGGTCATCCGTTTCTCAAACACCATGTAGTGCGAGAAATCCAATGGAGGCGATCGAGTCTTGTGGGGAAAAGTGCGCAAACCTCTGCAGAGTGTAATAAACTAATCATGATTAGTCGTGTCCCCGGTTATGGACATCTTGAGTATCTAGTACCTGGATTATCATGTGAATCTCAACATGTTACTCAAAAGTTAATTTTGTTGGGTTTTAATGATGTTACTTAATTGGGATTGAGAATGCTGTCAACCATTCTCAATGTTTAACAACCACCATGATAGTAATTAAATTTATTCCTTTGAAGTAGGGAAAAATTGGCTTTACGCAAAAACTGTAACCATAGAGCTTTCCACCAGCCAAATATGCATATAGTATAGTTGTTTCATTCCATTACTCTCTATGTGTTACCTTGCCAGCATATTCCATGTGCTGACCCATTTTCAGGCTGCAACGTTAATGTTGCAGACTTTTCAGACGATGATTAAGGAGTTTTTAGGTCGTGGTTCTATACTCAGTGATGCCGTTGGAGTTGATGGACTCACTTATCTTCCAAGCCTTCCGCTGTTATCGTTATTAGATGGCCTTAAGCCATATTTATTGTAATAAGTTCTCTTTTGAGACACTGGATGTAATAAGTGTGTGATTGCTACTCTGCTATAAATCCTTCGAGTACTGTGTGGTGTCAGCATTACTGATCCAGGGATGACACCGGAGCACAAAGATCAGACTGTTTGAGGTCTGGTCGCTACAGGGGAGGTTGTAGTCAAGAAAATCATGGCGGATAGTGATGGTTGTACGCGAAGGGGATCGACGGGAGCAACGACACAAGGGCGTCCCAGCTGGTGGCACTCGGCATGGAAGAAGAGGACGACAACGCGCTTCTTCTGGGCTTCAACGGGCGGCGAACGGTGGCCGGTGGCCACGGCAACAACGACGACGACGCGGTCACCGTGCGAGCATTCGAGCTCGATTTTGAGAAGATGAGGAGAGGGTGCAATGGGGAAAGAGGGGGATCTGGACAAGGACGAGCTAGGGTTTCCAGGGAACACGTTTATAGGGTTGAGGAGGCACTCTCGTGTGTGTGGCGGTCATCGAGCCATCGTGGCCGTGGATGGCCTCCACGCCATGGCCTCTGCCTCTTCCTATGCGTGAGGTACAGGAAAGGCTGGTAGTGGGCTGGGCCACGTGCACTATGGCCACTAGGGTCCGATGGCAACAGTGTAGTTTTTTGTTTTTATTATTTCTGTTTTATTCTGTCTCCTAAGTTTTGTATTTCTTTTTCCTATAAAATGAATTTTTCTATATATGAAATTTGTCACATATATACTAGTCAACATTTTAGCTAGCACACAAGGTTTCAAGTCAATGTGAAAAACTACAATATTTGTTTATTTTTCAATGGCTATTTTATTTGTTGTTGGGAAACTTTATATTTTAATAGGGATTACTCGATGAGTCAAATGACGTTGGTTTCAATAGGACAATTGATCAAGGGGATTTATATTAAAATCCGCACATTTTAGTTTTATAGTTTGAGGAAAATAATAATTTGACTTGTCCTTTAAATTTGAATTTGAGGTCAGTTTGGAACAAAGTGATGATTAGCATAAATTAAATATGATGACGTGGCACCATTAACAGGAGTTTACTGTAGTGTGATACCCGGGGTGTTACAAATCTCCTCCACTACAAGAATCTCGTCCCGAGATTTAAGAGGTAGTGTAAGGGGGAATGGTTTCGTAATGAATCTAGCGGGTCTTCTCGGTCTTGCTTGGTCTTCTCAAAGAGGTTGATTCCTTATGTTGATGTCTAGATTTCCCTGCTTCAAGTCATCATGATGAAGTTGCCGTCCTTCCTTCAGGATCTTCACCGTACTTACGAAAGGGTAAGAAGGGAAAACTCTATAAGGACGGATTCTAACAAGATTGAGCATCATATGGTTAACTCAGGGGAAGAAGCATAATTATCTCTCGAATTGAAACTTAAGGAGATATCGAGAGCAAAGTAAGAAGGTACCATGAGAAGTTTCAAGCGCATAGGCAATCGTTCGATGCTTGAAACAGGGCGTGAAAGGGGTTCAAAGCAACGAGAATAAGTATTGTGCTGATACCAGAATTGATGATCTCTCGTAGGGTGGCTCGTGAATTAGATACGAGGCCACGCGCGAGAAATAACTTTGGAAACCGGGGGGTATAAGAGAGTCAGGTTTCGGTCTTGGGACCAGTGGGTTATGGGCCCACCATGCGGGTTAAAATTATAAAGGGCGCTGACTTCTTGCATGATCAGGATAGCAATGTATGTCAGAGGCTAGCATGTCAGTCATGTTGGCAACAATCGTTGGTACCAAGGGCGAGGGACAAAGAGAACCATCTTCCTGCTCGTTGAACGAGGCGGACCAATAGGCAAAGTTCTCGTCCATCAGTGGTTACCGGAATGCCATCAACAATAGTAACAGGTTCTTGCTGACAGAGTTGTACACCGAGGTGCTTACAAAAGCAGTGACTTATTACTCTTAGATCATATAGATCACAAGCAATGTTGTACCAACCAATGGAAAGGAAAATATGATTATCAGATTAAACAGAACAATGGAAAGGAAAATGTGTTTAAACACATATTTCAAGGTTATATCCTTCCCAAGGACAAGCAGAGCATGATATCCATGACATGATATAATGTAGAAAACTCTTTACGTAGGGGAGAGAAATTTCATGACATTACCCACACAGCGGTGTTTGGATAATTGAGCAGGAAACATTTATCATTGGGCTTCAAATGTTCCTGTTGAAAATTGGAGTACCATAGACATGCTTCGAGATAGTATTGACATGGTCTTCAGGCAAAGGTCAGACTTTGGATACACAAAGGATTCATCAGGAACAACTCATAGAATAAGCCTTACAATTTTCTCTTGGAAGAATGGATAACCTTGCTAAAAAGGAAACTATAACAATAGGTCCTCTGGCCAGGTGTGCTAGGCATGTCATCATCTTATCAGGTCATATAAAGACCAATGTTATAACTCTTGGAAATATGTTTCAACCATCCTATCTGCCCCGAGGTTCAGATCTGATTGGTGTCAGGATACCTCAGACCCAGGGTGCCTGAGAAGAAGGTGCGACACAAATTAATGAGGTGACATTGTAAGATTCTTGGGAAATGATCTATGGAAGCGAGTTCCGAAACAAGAGTCATCATAAAATCAAGGAGAGGTGAGGAGGTGGCTGATTGACTCAGCGACAATTTACTGAGATTTTCAAAAGATGGATTTCCACACTTATGTCAACAAGGAGATAACATTTGTCAGATCAAATGATATAATGAGGTATGCTCGAGGAAAACATACACAGTTAAACATTGGTTGAAACATGCACCCAAAATATGGGCTTAGGTAGCATGATCAATGTTAGAATGGTGATTCGATAACCAATGGTTTAAGAATGAAATAGCGACCATTAAATTCAAATCAATAGGGTTGCTTGAAGTACATAATCCAAACAACACCGCTCACTTGTTGGTATCATGGTTAGAATCAACACGGGGACCAAGAAATGAACAAAGATGGCGAGAAGTATTTCTATGTCAAGAATTCTCAAGAGGTGGAACAATTCTGATAACATCCTCGTCATACCGATGGTAATAGTTCAAGGTAGAACACAATATAAGCTAGATAGCGAGGAAATCAAGATACAACTCAAAACATGAACAATTTTGTGTTGGGGGAAATCAAGAAAGTTGTCAATGATAACACAAATCATCGAGGGGCAAGGATGGTATTTCTCATCATGAGTGCGATTGATATCCTGTAAGAGCTTAGAATGTTGATGATGATCATGACACAATTGTCGAGAGATTTCATGAAGATATAATCAATCGGCGATGACATAAAGTTAAAGGAATGATGAAGCGAAAGGTTATTGGAACCACGAGTAAGACACAACCTCGAAACCAAGCTTGTTGTTCAGGGAGAAATGATATGACGAGGAAAATTGACATAAGCTTAGCTCATCGTCGAAAGTGGTGCTCCGAGAATAAGGACCAGGTAGCACAGTTAAAATCATCACGACAATGATATAGCCAAACAGGCTAGGAATGGCGTGATTGGGTACAAACTCGTACTTAAATAAGATTACTAAGAGTTGTTGAATCGTAGTGCGGACTCGATTCAGTTATCAGTGTCTTTGAGTGTTTAATAACTCAGAGCCCATGAAAATTTGTAATCAGTGGGAATGTAGTACTTGATGAAGAACTCATAAGAAGTTATGTAGTTCCAAGATAATCTCGAGATACCAGGGGGGTAATACTCGACGACAGATCAAAGTAGAGGTTGGACTAGGGTATTGCTTTGCAGAAGATAAGTTCTTAAACTTGCATGAGAAATGGTATTCAAAGGAGAACATGGTCAGAGGAACGATTACAAAAGGCCGGATCCCAGATATAAGAACGTATACCAAGGGAATAATTAATTTAAGAGAAGCTTTAATGATAAGATCTACATCGTGTCTATGGGCATGAACACAAAGTTCAAGGTCGACTCCCATTTCTTCAATGTATAACCTTCCATTCACCTCTCACTTTCGAAGAAGTTGCAGTGTTGAAATTTTATTTGGAAAAATACCAGAAGAGTATGACTCGTGAAAACATCCGAGTTCACACATATTAAGGAAGGCATAGGTTCAACCCGCCAGGGTATCATGGAAACATATACCACAAGCTTCAATAGTAAATACCACCAGCTCGAAAGCAGAGCATGGTTGAGAAAGTAGAGGATACAATTTACCAAAGGCATTATATATCCATGGAAAGGCTCGCAAGGTTATTGAATATGAAGGACACTGCCGGATAATAATCCAACAAGGGGTTTGTGGTCTACAACAGAGTTGTTGCGAGTATCGGTACTCTATCAGAGGAAGAAAGAATGCAAGGAGATCAAATTATAGAAACAACTGACTAACTCAAAGCTCAAATGCAAATGAATTATGAATTCGAAGACAAGGGATCAGAAGCAATGCTCTGATTAGGGATGGATAAGTTGAATAGCCTTAGGGGTAAAATCGATGGCAATTTGACTGGTCGAGATCCAGCTCATGTTTAAAATGGCGTCTGAGCTGGAAGAATGAATTCTAAGATTCTTCTGAGGATTGCAAGCAATCGCAGTATATTGAATCAATGGACTCAAAATGATAATGACAATGGATGTCAACAAGATTACTAGACTTATGGGATTAATCGTAATGCATGCAAGCAATAGGTTGTTGAGGATCTTTAGAAGATCGAATGGCAATTCGAAGATTTCTATGAAATACATGAATCAACTAGGGATGAGAGGATAATCCATAAGTGTGAGAAATCATCCGTAGGGGTATTCGGGTGGTAAAGAAATGCAAGGCGGTAGGCACAAAGGATTCTCAGACTATCGGAGAAATTTTCAGGGTATCAAATAATATCAAGGGGAACTGGGAATGAATATATGAACGAAAAGTGTAAGTAGTTATCCACAAGGATTTATCGATGAAAGGGAATTCAAAAGCAATGGCACAAGTCTCGAGAGAACATCATAGAGTATCTTTGGAATCTTCTGGTGCAGCAGGCAATCATCTGTGATAAGGGGCTCTCCGGGTGAAAGTGATCACGAGATCCTAATGTTAGATTTAGCAAAATTCATTTAACCTGAATAGAAGAGAGGTTAGAGTCCCAGAGTATAGACGAGGAATAAAAGATCCTAATACCACCCAATGACGACGTGGGCCCATGGGCAGAACAGCCATGTTAGTAAAACAGTTTTCATCGACTAGACTAAACTTCGGTCAAGGAGTGTGGAAGGGGAATTCCTATAGGCAGTCGTCTTTGATACCAACTTGTGACGCCCCTGATTTAACCATACACTAATCATACACACAAATGTGTACAATCAAGATCAGGGACTCACAGGAAGATATCACAACACAACTCTAGACACAAATTAAAATAATACAAGCTTTATATTACAAGCCAGGGGTCTCGAAGGCTCGAATACAAATGCTCGAAGACACAAGAGTCAGCGGAAGCAATAATATCTGAGTACAAACATAAGTTAAACAAGTTTGCCTTAAGAAGGCTAGCACAAAAGTAGCAACGATCGAAAAGGCAAGGCCTCCTGCCTGGGACCTCCTAACTACTCCTCGAAGCCGAACTCCACATAGAATCATCCTCGGGATCCTCTGGCTCCTGGACTCCATCATATGATTGCAATAACTGGGAAAGGGGAAAAAGGAGTAGCAAAGCAACCGTGAGTACTCATCCAAAGTACTCGCAAGCAAGGATCATCGTATAGCATAAACCTACCCGGCGATCCTCCCTTCGTCGCCCTGTGAGAGAGCGATCGCCGGGCTGTATCTGGCACTTGAAAGGGTGTGTTTAATTAAGTATCCAGTTCTATTTGTCATAAGGTCAAGGTACAACTCTGGGTTGTCCTTTTATCGTGGGACATGCCTATTCGAATAGATAAACTTCCCTACAGGGGTGCACCACATTTCCCAACACGCTCGATCCCCTTTGCCGGACACACTTCCTGGGTCATGCCCGGCCTCGGGAGATCAACACGTCGCAGCACTACCTAGGCACAACAGAGAGGTCAGCACGTCGATCTAAATCCTATGGCGCAAGGGTCTGGGCCCATCGCCCATTGCACACCTGCACGTTGCGAGGGCAGCCGGAAACGAACCTAGCCTCCCTAATACAAGAGCAGGTGTTCCAGTCCAATCCGGCGTGCGCCGCTCAGTCGCTGACATCACAAAGGCTTCGGCTGATACCACGACGTCGAGTGCCCATAACTGTTCCCGCGTAGTTGGTTAGTGCGTATAAGCCGGTGGCCAGACTCAGATCAAATACCAAGATCTCATTAAGCGTATTATTTTGAAGTAACTGCGAACGCCGACCAGGGCCAGGCCCACCTCTCTCCAAGGCGGTCTCAGCCTGCCCTGTCACTCCACTACAAAGTAACAGTCGGGGGCCGTCGGGAACCCAGGCCCACCACTACCTGGATGGAACCACCTGCACCATCAGCCCCCACATCGGAATCACTTGCGGGTACTCTACGAGCCAACCCGACTTTAGTGACATCATGTATCATGTATAATATGTATGTAAGTATATACCCGCGATCACCTCCCGAGTGATCACGGCCCGATAGTATAGCATAGCAGACGGACAAGGATGTAGGGCCACTGATGAAATACTAGCATCCTATACTAAGCATTTACGATTGCAGGTAAGGTATCAACAACTGTAGCAACAATGATAGGCTATGCAACAGAATAGGATTAACCGAAAGCAGTAACATGCTACACTACTCTAATGCAAGCAGTAGAGAGAAGAATAGGCGGTATCTGGTGATCAGGGGGGGCTTGCCTGGTTGCTCTGGCAAGAAGGAAGGGTCGTCGATGTAGTCGATCACAGGGGTACCGACATCGGTCTCTGGGTCTACCGGAAAGAAGTAATGGAGGGGAACACAATAAATAAGAGAGCAATCTAACCATCACAAAGCATAACATGGCAATACGTGGTGCTAGAGGTGACCTACCGCAGTAGGAGGTGATACCGGCGAAGGGGGGAAACATCCGGGAAAGTATCCCGGTGTTTCGCGTTTTTGGACAAATGAACCTGAGGGGGAAAGTTGCATGTTCGCTATGCCAGGGACGTGTGGTTGGCAAACGGAATGCGTATTCGGATTCGTCTGGTCGTTCTGAGCAACGTTTATGTACAAAGTATTTTCATCCTAGTTACGGATTATTTTATATTAATTTTTAAAGATTTAAAACCAATTTTGGATTTAACATATTTAAATTAATTAGAAAATACAATTATTGTGTCAGCATGACATCAGCATGATGTTAGCAGGACCATCAGTTGACTAGGTCAAACCTGGTAGGTCATAGTCTCAGGTTAATTTAAACAAGGTTAATTAGTTTAATTACTTGATTAGGTTAACTTAATTTAATTAGCCAAATTAAATTAATTAATTAATTTTTCTAATTACATATTTTCTTTTTCTTTTTTTAACAGGGGCGGGCCCCGCTTGTCATTTGGCCAGGGCATCACGGGCGGGTTACGGGCGCTAGCGCCAGGCGCCCAACGGGGCGAGCCCGGGCGCACCAGCGACGGTCGACGAGGCGCCGGAGTTGCCCGCGGGGGCGGCAATGGTCGGCGAGAGCTCGGACTGGAGCAGGGCGAGGAGAACGGGGGCGTGCGTGAGTGGAGGCGGCAGCAGCGGCGAAGGCAGGGCGGTTGCAGGGGGTGGCGGCATTGAGAAAAGCGGGATGCGGCGACGCGCGACCGGATGGAGGAGGACGAGGGCGGCCTCGTCCCAGAGTGGCGATGCAGGGGCGCGACAGGCGCCAACGGGGACGAGGCTAGGCGTGCGGGCCGCGGCCAGGGGGAAGGCGAGCGCGGGTGCGGGCAGCGGCTCACGAGCAGCAGTAGTTACGCAGCGGCAACACGAAGCAGCAGCGGTGAGCGCGGTGGCGCGGGGCGGTGTGGGTGGTCACGGTGAGTGGAGGTAGAAGCGCGGCAGCGGTCGAGCAGGCATGGTCCGGGCGGCGGGCAGCAGAACCAGCGGCTGCAGGTGGCACTGGCGCGGGCGTGGCCAGGCGCAGCGGCCACACGCGCAGGCGAGCGCGGGGCGATGCCCAGGGCGCGGCCGGATGGGGCAGGGTGTGCGGGTGAGCATGAGCTCACCATGGGCTACGGATGCGCCGGAGGCGGCGCGAAACAACGACGAGAAAAGGGGGGAAAACAGGGGGTGGGTGAGGAGCTCACCGTGCGACCGGACAAGCAGCCGGCAAGGCCGGGGGAGCTCATAGTCGAGCGAATCGTGGTGGATAGCGACGGTTGTCCGCGGAGGGGATCGACGGGAGCAACGACACAAGGGCGTCCTAGCTGGTGGCACTCGGCGTGGAAGAAGAGGACGACGTGGGCTTCTTCTGGGCTTCAACGAACGGCGAACGATGGCCGGTGGCCACGACAACAATGACGACGAGCGGTCACTGTGCGAGCTTTCGAGCTTGATTTCGAGAAGATGAGGAGAGGGCGCGATGGGGAAAGAGGGGGATTTGGACGAGGACGAGCTAGGGTTTCCGGGGAACACGTTTATAGGGTTGAGGAGGCACTCTCGTGTGCGTGGCAGCCATCGAGCCGTCATGGCCGTGGATGGCCTCCACGCCATGGCCTCTGCCTCTTCCTGTGCCTGAGGTACAGGAAAGGCTGGTAGTGGGTTGGGCCGCGTGCACTATGGCCACTAGGGTCTAGTGGCAACAGTGCAGTTTTCTGTTTTTATTATTTCTATTTTATTCTGTATCCTAAGTTTTGTATTTCTTTTTGCTATAAAATGAATTTTTCTATATATGAAATTTGTCACATAAATACTAGTCAACATTTTAGCTAGCACACAAGGTTTCAAGTCAATGTGAAAAACTACAATATTTGTTTATTTTGCAATGGCTATTTTATTTGTTGTTGGGCAACTTTATATTTTACTAGGGATTACTCGATGAGTCAAATGACGTTGGTTTCAATAGGACAATTGATCAAGGGGATTTATATTAAAATCCGAACATTTTAGTTTTATAGTTTGAGGAAAATGATAATTTAACTTGTCCTTTAGATATGAATTTGAGGTCGGTTTGGAACAAAGTGATGATTAGCAAAAATTAAATATGATGACATGGCACCATTAACAGGAGTTTACTGTAGTGTGACACCCGGGGTGTTACAGTTACCAATACACTTTTCTATTGCCCTATTTTAACTAAATATTCCCAGTACTCCCATTTCTATCAGAAAGCGCCGCTGACAAGGAGACTCCGGAGGTGGAGAACGGGGCTGCCAACAAGCAGAGGCGGGGCGAGCTAGAACGGCAAGCGACTCTAGCAGGCCTAGACTTCATCAGCAGCCTCCCCGATGATATGTTGAGAGTCATCATCTCCCTCCTCCCAATCAAATATGGGGCGTGGACAACCATCCTTTCCCGGTGGTGGCACCCCCTATGGAACTCTAGCCCTCTCGACCTCATCGACACCCACAAGCTCTGCCATGGCTATCGCAAAAGCTTGGATGTGTTCTCCAAAATCCTCGGCAGTCACCTTGGCCCAACCAAAGGCCTTAGAATGGGAAAGTTTCGTTCCAATGGCAAGGACCGAGCCAAGCTTGATGACTGGTTCCGATCCCCAGCACTAGATCAGCTCGAGGAGCTCACTTTTGATGATGGGCATATGTGGTCGCTGCCAACGTCTGCACTCTGCCTCACGCGCACGCTGCGCGTCGCCAAGTTCAGGAACTGCCATCCCCCCTTAATGACGTGCCCACTCTGATTCTACCATGACTAAAGCACCTCGAGCTCGTCGTCGTCCGCCTCTCAAACGATGACATGGAGCGCCTGCTCTGTGGCTGTACTGCACTTGAGTACCTTCGTCTTCAGGCGATCAATGGGTTGAGTACCTTCCACATCACCTCCATGACTCTCCGGACTATTTATGTGTGTTGCTGGTGTGGCAGGAAGACATCACAAGATGTGTACCATGCTATGGTCATTGAGGACACACCTGCAGTTGAGAGATTACTTGTAGTTGATCAATAAGGTCCAACAAGAATCAATGTCATTTCTGTGCCGAAATTGACTATGGTGGGCTACTTGTCTAACAAATACTCCGAACTTGTTATTGGATCCACACCCGTTCAGGTACAATAACCGCCTTCTACCTCTCCTTCTACAAATTAACATTATTTCTAATTTTGAAGTTGTTTGTTCGTCTGTCGTTCAGAAAATAATTCCGACAAGCTTGACCCCGAAACTGCGCACAGTGAAGGTCTTGGCACTAGAATCTATCGGCCCCAACTTAGAGCAAGTTATCAGTTTCCTGAGATGCTTTTCGTGCCTGGAGAAGCTATATATCGAGGTGATGTTCCTTTCCTGTTAAATTTTAACCATAAGGGATTTCAATTTTTGACACCTTTTTCCATGTTTACAATGACAATGTACTACGATTTCTGAAGGTTCTTTTGGAGGATTTCAGTACATACATGCCCCCCCATATTGGTTGCTTGATCCATATGGTTACAATGGATAAGCATTTCTCCTTTGGATTCATTTGTACTAGTTTTCTTAGGGAACTTTTCATCTACTCCAAACTCTTGTGAAGAAGGCTACATTTTCCGAGAATGTAATCAAATGCACATGTTAATCATGTTAGATCAAAGATGGCATGTTAGTGCATTTTACAAATCCTGCAAACCAAATAGGCCTGTAGTAATGTTCAAAACTGCATGTAGGCACTAACACGTTTTCTTCTTTTGCAGATAAGATTAGGCCCAATGGTGGACAATGTGATACATTATAACAATCACGTCGAATGCCTAGATCTGCATCTCTCAGAAGTTACTTTGAACTCCTACCGAGGGACCTTACCAAAGATTATATTCGTCAGGTTCTTTGTTCTCAGAGCAAGGGTGCTGAAGGAAATGATGTTTGCCCTGCATTTATTTCGCAAAAATGAATTGTTTGTTGATCAGTGCCGGTGCCTATGGCGGAATGGAGTAGGCTCCAAAAATGCTGAATTTCATTTTGGAACTTCAGATGACAGAGTAATCGGAAGTCATCGTGTCAACCCCATACATGACTTCTCAGTGGCTGACCCCTTCGCAAAAATTGTGAGGTTTCGAAACTAGACTTAGAAGCGGTGATATTAGTTTGAACCTCTTTGATATCCATGTTCAGCGGATCAGTGCGAGCGTTTGCAGCTGATGAGCTGAATTTCATTTCTAATATCAGTTTGAACCTTGTAATCTTCGAATTTGAGCCATATAACTCTGGAATTTGAACCTTATAATATTTCGAGCTTTTGTCGTAATGGCATCGTATGAGACTCATATATTGCTAGCACTATTTTGACCTTAATATGCAATTGTCTTAGATTTTATTAACCATTCTCGAATCTGTTTACATTGTCGATCTCACGGCACACGATGTGCATAGCTAACTCGACTGCGATCTTCGACATTATTGCACACAGTTGGTTTCTTCCACCATGTGCATTGTAGAGCGCAGAATTAATTATCGCAGTCGAGTGTCCATCATCACCCTTCTGTGTAACTTTGACCTCATCACCCACAGGTAAACTTATGACCGAAGTCATTCCACACACTTCATTTTTACAAAGCTTTTTGCAACGCCCATGATTTGTCCCTCTTCTAGCCGACGTGTGGCCAAACTAGCTGGGCGGGAAGCTTGCACGGTAAACAGCACGGTAGCGTGGGAACAGGCTCACCGACGATACATTTAGCGCCTCTTCAAGCCCATGCATGTGCTGCGGTTTTGTCAAGCATGCACTGGAATCCTCCTCTATGAACGTCGTGACAAGACGTGACGATTATAGGCCGGTCGGGCCCCATTTATTATAGCGGCCATTTAACCCTTGTGTCTCTTCAACCTTTTGATCGTGCCCCACCATTGCAAGAAGCACACCCACAATGAGAAATTCTTAGAGGGTATCATGCACGGCTCCAATGGCGCTCCAAGCGGCTACCGCCGACGAGCAGCAGTTCACCATGCGTGTCGTGGTGGACACCCACAAAAGGTTCATGGACCTCTCGGTGGTGTACACCAACGACCCGGTCTGGGTGGAGCACTCCATCCATGTCATGGAGTTGTTGCTTGCGGAGGAGAAGTACAAGGTGGTCGGGTTCGACCTCGAGTACACCCGCGCTCGTGCTGGGTCTTGTCCCAAGGTCGTCGTCACCCAGATGTGCGTGCGCCACCATGTCCTCTTCTACCACTACTGCCTGGCCACAAGGCCATGCGAGTGTTTCTCTAGGTTTGTCAATAGCCCCCACTACATGTTCGCTATGGTGGACATCATCAATGATGTAAAGGTGCTCGAGAATTTGGGCATCGCCTGCCAGAATCTTGTCAACATCCAGGGCCAATACAAGATCTAGGGCAGCAAGGAGCATGAGAAGGACTCACTGGTTCACCTCGCCGAGGCCATCATCGACCCCTACTACAGAGACATGAAGGATTCGTGCAACAAGGACAAGTGTTCCTGGCACTCGGACTGGATGGAGAAACTTGACAAAGCTCACATCATGTACGCGGCCAAGGAGGCGTACATGAGCTACAACATGTACAGGCGGATCGTTGACATGAGGAAGTGCCTCCTTCCCCAAAACGGCCATGGATCCAGCCGGAAGCAGAGAAATGGAAAGCATCGTCGCAACAATAAGTAGATGATTAGATCCTCGTTTCTCCTTCTTTAGTATGCATGTAATTGCTGACTTTGGTGTGTGGAAATGTTATGTGTGTAGTCACTTGTGTAATCGTATGCTTAATTTGGTTATGCAATGCTGTCTTTTTAAGTATATATGTTGATGCTCTGTAGACAGAGCGTAGATGTCGTGCGGACAAAGAAAATCACATCGCACATGGACTAAACAATGGAACCCGTCGGTGATGTTTTCATCAATCACTCACAATTGTATACTAGCAATCGTTTGCTCACAACACACACGGCTTGTTAGCAGTAATCATCTGTGGTTGTCGGTCTTCGCACACTGATACGTCTCCAACGTATCTATAATTTTTGATTGCTCCATGCTATATTATCTACTGTTTTGGACTATATTGGGCTTTATTTTCCACTTTTATATTATCTTTGGGACTAACCTATTAACCAGAGGCCCAGCCCAGAATTGATGTTTTTTGCCTATTTCAGTGTTTCGGAGAAAAAGAATATCAAACGAAGTCCAAACGGAATGAAACCTTCGGAAACATGATTTTCTCATCAGATAAGATCCAAGAGACTTGGACCCTCCGTCAAGAAAGCCATGAGGCAGTCACAAGGGTGGAGGGCGCCCCCCCTAGGGCGCGCCCCCTGCCTCGTGGGCCCCTCGAAGCTCCACCGACATACTTCTTCCTCCTACATATACCTACGTACCCCCAAGGATCGAGGACAGAGCCAAAAACCTAATTCCACTGCCGCAACTTTCTGTATCCATGAGATCCCATCTTGGGGCCTGTTCCAGAGCTCCGCCGGAAGGGGCATCGATCACGGAGGGCTTCTACATCATCATCCAAGCCCCTCCGATGAAGTGTGAGTAGTTTATTTCAGACCTACGGGTCCATAGTTAGTATCTAGATGGCTTCTTCTCTCTTTTTGGATCTCAATACAATGTTCTCCCCCTCTCTCGTGGAGATCTATTCGATGTAATCTTCTTTTTGTGGTGTGTTTGTTGAGACCGATGAATTGTGGGTTTATGATCAAGTGTATCTATGAATAATATTTGAATCTTCTATGAATTCTTTTTATGTATGATTGGTTATCTTTGCAAGTCTCTTCGAATTATCAGTTTGGTTTGGCCTACTAGATTGGTTGTTCCTGCCATGGGAGAAGTGCTTAGCTTTGGGTTCGATCTTGCGATCTCCTTTCCTAGTGACAGAAGGGGCAGCAAGGCACGTATTGTATTGTTGCCATCAAGGATAACAAGATGGGGTCTTTATCATATTGCATGAAGCTATCCCTCTACATCATGTCATCTTGCTTAAGGCGTTACTCTGTTTTTAACTTAATACTCTAGATGCATGCTGGATAGCGGTCGATGAGTGGAGTAATAGTAGTAGATGCAGGCAGGAGTCGGTCTACTTGTCTCGGACGTGATGCATATATACATGATCATACCTAGATATTCTCATAACTATGCTCAATTCTGTCAATTGCTCAATAGTAATTTGTTCACCCACCGTAGAATACTTATGCTCTTGAGAGAAGCCACTAGTGAAACCTATGGCCCCCGGGTCTCTTTCTCATCATATCAATCTCCATCACTTTATTATTGCTTTGCTTTTACTTTGCTTTTACCGTTTACTTTGCATCTCTATACCAAAAATACCAAAAATATTATTTATCATCTCTATCAAATCTCACTTTCGTAAGTGACCGTGAAGGGATTGACAACCCCTAAGCACGTTGGTTGCGTTGAGCTATTGTTTTTGTGTAGGTACGGGGGACTCGCGCGTAGCCTCCTACTAGATTGATACCTTGTTTCTCAAAAACTGAGGGAAATACTTACGCTACTTTGCTGCATCACCCTCTCCTCTTCGGGGAAATCCAATGCAGTGCTCAAGAGGTAGCAAGAAGAATTTCTGGCGCCATTGCCAGGGAGTCTGCGCAAAAGTCAACATACCAAGTACCCATCACAATCCCTATCTCCTGCATTACATTATTTGCCATTTGCCTCTCGTTTTCCTCTCCCCCCCACTTCACCCTTGCCATTTTATTCGCCCTCTCTCTCTCTCTCTCTACCCTCCCTCTCTTTCTCTATTTGCCTCTTTTTGCCCGTTTCTTGTTTGCCCGTATGGTTGGAATAGTTGTTTATTTATTACTAAACAGAGAACCTAAGATCTATGGATCCTCATCCACTTGCTAATCTTTTTAAGAGATCCAATTATGATGAACCAATTGCTAGTGAGTTTTGTGCACTAGATTATCTTTATGAAATTTTGCTTGAAATTCGTGAATCTGAAAAGTGTGACGAATTACTTTATGAAGCGATTCACGATAGATCTTTGAATAAAAAGCATGATTGCAATGATTTTATTGTAAATTCTCTTGATGTCAATTGTGCTAATAATATGCAAAACCCTAAGCTTGGGGATGCTAGTTTTACTATGTCCTCTACTTGTTGCAATGATCATGATTGGGGTGATTCTTCTTTTGATCTTGAAAATTTATTTAAACCCCATGATGAATATGAGATTGATTATAATGTTTGCAATAATATTAAAAGTGGGTTTGGAAAGGTCATGACTTTAGTTAATGTTAATCCCACTATTTTGGAAGAATGTCAACTTTGCATACATGTGGATCCTGTTAAGAATATGTTTTGTGATACCTATATTGTTGAATTTGCTTATGTTCCTACATGTAATTACTATCAGAGAGGAAAATATGGTTTTAGAAATTTTCATGTTACTAAATTACCTCTCGTTATGTTGAGATTGCTATTGTTTCTTTCCGCTTCCTTGCATATGCTAGTTTTTGCTTGCTATGATAATTTGTTTGCCTTTAAGATGCCTATGCATAGGAAGTATGTTATACTTAGATGTGTTTGTCACATGCTTTATGATGCTCCTTTTGTGCTTCAATTCTTGTCTTTCTTGTGAGCATCATTAAAATTACCAATGCCTAGCTATAAGGCTTTAAAGAAAAGTGCTTGTTGGGAGACAACCCAATATTTTTCCTTGCTGTTATTCAATAAATAAATTATTTAGCCTCTGTTTTGGTTTTGTTTTTTGTGTTTAATTAAGTGTTTGTGCCAAGTAGAACCGTTGCGAAGACTTGGGGAAAGTCTTGTTGAACTTGCTGTAAAAAACAGAAACTTTAGCGCTCACGAGAACTGCTGTCATTTTTATTTGAGAAGCGATATTTAGTTAATTCTTTTTGCACATGATTAATATATAAATTCCTCAAGTCCAGGAATTTATTTTGGAATTTTTGGGGTTCCAGATCTTGCGCTAGCTACATATTACTACAGACTTTTCTGTTTTTGACAGATTCTGTTTTTCGTGTGTTGTTTGCTTATTTTGATGAATCTATGGCTAGTAAAATAGTTTATAATCCATAGAAAAGTTGGAATACAGTAGTTTTAACACCAATATAAATAAAGAATGAGTTCATTACAGTACCTTTAAGTGGTCTTTTGTTTTCTTTCGCTAATGGAGCTCACGAGATTTTCTACCTTAAGTTTTGTGTTGTGAAGTTTTCAAGTTTTGGGTAAAGATTTGATGGATTATGGAACAAGGAGTGGCAAGACCCTATGCTTGGGGATGCCCATGGCACCCCCAAGATAATATAAGGACACCTAAAATCCAAAGCTTGGGGATGCCCCGGAAGGCATCCCCTCTTTCGTCTACTTCTATCGGTAACTTTACTTGGAGTTATATTTTTACCACATGATATGTGTTTTGCTTGGAGCGTCTTTTATGATTTGAGTCTTTGCTTGTTAGTCTACCGCAATCATCCTTGCTGTACACACCTTTTGAGAGAGCCATACATGATTTGGAATTTGATAGAATACTCTATGTGCTTCACTTATATCTTTTGAGCTTTATAGTTTTGCTCTAGTACTTCACTTATATCTTTTAAAGCACGGTGGTGGATTTGTTTTATAGAAACTATTGACCTCTCATGTTTCACTTAGATTATTTTGAGAGTCTTATTAGCATGGTAATTTTCTTAAAATCCTAATATGCTTGGTATGCAAGATTAATAATAAAACTTTCTTATGAGTGTGTTGAATACTAAGAAAAGTTTGATGCTTGATGGTTGTTTTGAGATATGGAGGTAATAATATCAAAGTCATGCTAGTTGAGTAGTTGTGAAATTGAGAAATACTCGTGTTGAAGTTTGCAAGTCCTGTAGCATGCAGGTATGGTAAACGTTATGCAACAAATTTGAAACATGAGGTGTTATTTGATTGTATTCCTTATGAGTGGTGGTCGGGGACGAGTGGTGGTCTTTTCCTACCAATCTATCCCCCTAGGAGCATGCGCGTAGTGCTGAGGCTTTTGATGACTTGTAGATTTTTGCAATAAGTATGTGAGTTCTTTATGACTAATGTTGAGTCCAGGGATTATACGCACTCTCACCCTTCCATCCTTGCTAGCCTCTTCGGTACCGTGCATTGCCCTTTCTCACATTGAGAGTTGGCGCAAACTTCGCCAGTGCATCCAAACCCCGTGATATGATACGCTCTTTCACACATAAACCTCCTTATATCTTCCTCAAAACAGCCACCATACCTACCTATTATGGCATTTCCATAGCCATTCCGAGATATATGGCCATGCAACTTTCCATCATTCCGTTCATCATGCACATTCATCATTGTCATATTGCTTAGCATGATCATGTAGTTGACATAGTATTTGTGGCAAAGCCACCATTCATAATTCTTTCATACATGTCACTTGGTTCATTGCATATCCCGGTACACCGCCGGAGGCATTCATATAGAGTCATCTTTGTTCTAGTATCGAGTTGTAATCATTGAGTTGTAAATAAATAGAAGTGTGATGATCATCATTATTAGAGCATTGTCCCAAGTGAGGAATAAAAAAATAGAAAGGCCATAAAAAAGAAAAGGCCCAAAAAATGAGAGAAAAAGAGAGAAGGGACAATGTTACTATCCTTTTACCACACTTGTGCTTCAAAGTAGCACCATGATCTTCATAGTAGAGAGTCTCTCATGTTATCACTTTCATATACTAGTGGGAATTTTTCATTATATAACTTGGATTGTATATTCCAACAATGGGCCTCCTCAAGTGCCCTAGGTCTTCGTGAGCAAGCAAGTTGGATGCACACCCACTAGTTTCTTTTGTTGAGCTTTCATACATTTATAGCTCTAGTGCATCCGTTGCATGGCAATCCCTAATCCTTGCATTAACATCAATTGGTGGGCATATCCATAGCCCATTGATTAGCCTCGTTGATGTGAGACTTTCTCCTTTTTTGTCTTCTCCACATAACCCCCCTCATTATATTCTATTCCACCCATAGTGATATGTCCATGGCTCACGCTCATATATTGCGTGAAAGTTTATAGGTTTGAGATTACTAAAGTATGAAACAATTGCTTGGCTTGTCATCGGGGTTGTGCATGATGAGAGCATTCTTGTGTGACGAAAATGAAACATGACTAAACTATATGATTTTGTAGGGATGAACTTTCTTTGGCCATGTTATTTTGAGAAGACATAATTGTTTAGTTAGTATGCTTGAAGTATTATCATTTTTATGTCAATATGAACTTTTGCATTGAATCTTTCGGATCTGAATATTCATACCACAATTAAGAAGAATTACATTAAAATTATACCAAGTAGCACTCCGCATCAAAAATTCTGTTTCTATCATTTACCTACTCGAGGACGAGCAGGAATTAAGCTTGGGGATGCTTGATACGTCTCCAACGTATCTGTAATTTTTGATTGCTCCATGCTATATTATCTACTATTTTGGACTATATTGGGCTTTATTTTCCACTTTTATATTATTTTTGGGACTAACCTATTAACCGGAGGCCCAGCCTAGAATTGTTGTTTTTGCCTATTTTAGTGTTTCGGAGAAACAGAATATCAAACGAAGTCCACGAGATAAGATCTAGGAGACTTGGACCCTCCGTAAAGAAAGCCATGAGGTGGTCACGAGGGTGGAGGGCCCCCCCTAGGGCATTACCCCTGCTTCGTGGGCCCCTCGAAGCTCCACCGACGTACTTCTTCCTCCTATATATACCTACGTACCCCCAAATGATCGGGGACGGAGCCAAAAACCTAATTCCACCGCCACAACTTTCTGTATCCACGAGATCCCATCTTGGGGCCTGTTCTAGAGCTCCGTCGGAAGGGGCATCGATCACGGAGGGCTTCTACATCATCATCCAAGCCCCTCCGATGAAGTGTGAGTAGTTTATTTCAGACCTACGGGTCCATAGTTAGTAGCTAGATGGCTTCTTCTCTCTTTTTGGATCTCAATACAATGTTCTCCCCCTCTCTCGTGGAGATCTATTCGATGTAATCTTCTTTTTGCGGTGTGTTTGTTGAGACCGATGAATTGTGGGTTTATGATCAAGTCTATCTATGAATAATATTTGAATCTTCTCTGAATTCTTTTATGTATGATTGGTTATCTTTGCAAGTCTCTTCGAATTATCAGTTTGGTTTGGCCTACTAGATTGGTTGTTCTTGCCATGGGAGAAGTGCTTAGCTTTGGGTTCGATCTTGCGATCTCCTTTCCTAGTGACAGAAGGGGCAGCAAGGCACGTATTGTATTGTTGCCATCGAGGATAACAAGATCGGGTCTTTATCATATTGCATGAAGCTATCCCTCTACATCATGTCATCTTGCTTAAGGCGTTACTCTGTTTTTAACTTAATACTCTAGATGCATGCTGGATAGCGGTCGATGAGTGGAGTAATAGTAGTAGATGCAGGCAGGAGTCGGTCTACTTGTCTCGGACGTGATGCCTATATACATGATCATACCTAGATATTCTCATAACTATGCTCAATTATGTCAATTGCTCAATAGTAATTTGTTCACCCACCGTAGAATACTTATGCTCTTGAGAGAAGCCACTAGTGAAACCTATGGCCCCCGGGTCTCTTTCTCATCATATCAATCTCCATCACTTTATTATTGCTTTGCTTTTACTTTACTTTTACCTTTTACTTTGCATCTCTATACCAAAAATACCAAAAATATTATTTATCATCTCTATCAGATCTCACTTTCGTAAGTGAATGTGAAGGGATTGACAACCCCTAAGCACGTTGGTTGCATTGAGCTATTGTTTTTGTGTAGGTACGAGGGACTCGCGCGTAGCCTCCTACTGGATTGATACCTTGGTTCTCAAAAACTAAGGGAAATACTTACGCTACTTTGCTGCATCATCCTCTCCTCTTCGGGGAAATCCAACGCAGTGCTCACACGTTTCCGATTATAGACCTATTTGTCGCGTATCACACACATCTTGTTAAGTTGAACCATTTCTGTTCTCATGTCTCAAAGCAAACAGTTCATCCGAGTGAACCGCATGTCGTATATCGCACACACCTTGATCTGGATGAACATTTCTTTTGTGTTGCCTAATCACAAACAGTTCATCCGAGTGAACTATATGTTGTACGTCACACACACCTTCGTCTGGTTGCCCATTTCTTTTGTGTTGCCTAATCACAAACAGTTAATTGAGCCGAACCGTATGCCCTGCATCGCACACGCAACTAAAATTTGAACCATGTTTGATGCATCCTTCATCGCAAATGTTTTGCACCTTTTTTGACGGGTTTTTACACCACCGTTTGCAATTATGGCATCGCACACAGTTTCGTCAAAGGGTCTCTAATCGTAGTGTCGCGTTAGCAGCATCCTGCATTAGTGGTAGTATATCTACTTAGTGCGGAATTTTTGGCTAGCAAAGATAGGGGGCAAGCACCACAAGTTAAAGGATCCATGACAATATGACTTCTATGTGAATATGAACGAACATAAACCATTACATTGTCTTCCTTGTCCAACGTCAACAATTTTGGCATATAATATTTTGATGAGGGCTCACAATCACAAAAGATTTCTAGGGTAGTATATTTATATGTGAATCTTCTCTTCCCCTATTAATTCTTTAATGCATTGCATCATTGACTAATGCTATGTTTGTCAATCTCTAATAAAATTTTCTACTTATACTTTTCCTTATGTGGTGCCATCACCTACCATAGGATTAGTGTATGATTTTATTGATTTATTTCCTTTCTTTTATTTATTTCCTTTCTCCTTTTCCTTTCTTATTCCTTTTCTTTATTTGCAACATGAGAGTAAAGAAAGCAAAAACTCATACTAGACTTTATTATATAACTTGCACACGATTACAAGGATAGATCACTATGCAAACTCTCAAAGAAGAAAGGATCGAACTAAACTTTTATTCATCTAAAGCAAAAGGATCAAACTAAAATAAGTAAAAGCAAAAACATAGTGGGATGATACGATACCGGGGCTCCTCCCCAAGCATGGCGGAAGCCAATGGGAGTGCCCATACCCAAAACTCGGTTCTCCTTTGGTGGTGAAGATGATGATGGTGGTGATGAAGCGATTCTATCCTTAAGGATCAAGAGGTTCTCCAATCGACGGATGACACTCGGGAGGTGGGTGATGTGCTCTTGATGCAGAATATTTTCACAAGTGAGATAGTTGTTTTGTATATGAATTGTTCCAATGAAGCGAAAGGCTTCAATCTCAGCAGGAGTAAGATGAGTAAGGTAAGGTTTAAGGATATCTTCCTCCTCCTCCTCAACCAGCAGTGCTTGTTCGAGGATCGGAGGCTAATCTACGGTAACCTCCTTGCTCACATCTCCTCCGATGGCTTCCACGGCCTCTTCTCTCTTTAGCTCGATCTTCATCAACGAAGCATCCTCTTCCACGTTGTTGGAGGAAGAAGAAGACATGATGCCTGGCCTGACAGATCTGACAGAAAACAACAAGAAAAGAGAACATAGGATTTCTCCATGATACGGTAATCAACAGGTTCAGGAAGTATATATAGATTTTTTTATCTTGGAGGACAAGCATATGGTATAAAAACGAAGCACGGAAGGTGTCCCAGGTGGGCACAACCCACCTGGGTGCGCCAGGCGCCCTGGTGTCCTGTGCCCACCAGGGGACGCTTCTTGGAAGTTTCTTTATTCCTAAAATTCTTAAATATTCCAAAAGTTAGAAAAAATATTTTTGCGGATTTTTCGTAGTCCGTTTACTTACCATATCACGTACCTCCTTATTTCACGATTCTGGAGTGTTCCAGAAGGACTCTTTTATGTGTTCATCCGGTGTCAAAGTTTGGATAATATTACTTTCAACATTAATAGGAGTACCTGAGATATAGTGCTTTATTCATTGCCCATTGACAGCCTTCGGGTTAGTACCTTCAAAATTATTTATTTTGATGGCTCCAGACCGATAAACCTCCTCGATGACATATGGGCCTTCCCATTTTGAGAGGAGCTTTCGTACAAAGAATCTGAAACATGAGTTGTACAAAAGAACATATTCTCTGAAATTAACTCACGCTTTTGGATTCTTTTGTCATGCCATCTTTAACCTTTTCTTTGAATAATTTTGCATTTCATAAGCTTCGGTTCTCCATTCATCTAGAGCGCTAATATCAAATAACCTCTTTTCACCAACAAGTTTGAAGTCATAATTGGGTTCTTTGATTGCCCAAAATGCTTTATGTTCTAACTCAAGAGGCAAATGATAAGCTTTTCCATAAACCATTTTATACGGAGACATACCCATAGGATTTTTATATGTTGTTCTATAAGCCCAAAGTGCATCATCTCATTTCTTAGACCAATTCTTCCTGGACCTATTGACAGTCTTTTGCAAAATTAATTTTTTTTCTCTATCGCTAAGTTCAAATTGACCACTAGACTAAGGATGATATGGTGATGCAATTCTATGGTTAACATCATACTTGGCAAGCATTTTACGGAAAGCACCATGAATAAAGTGTGAACCACCATCAGTCATTAAATATCTAGGGACTCCAAACCTTGGGAAAATAACTTCCTTAAGCATTTTGATAGAGGTGTTGTGATCAGCACTACTGGTTGGAATAGCTTCTACACATTTAGTAACATAATCAATAGCAACCAAAATATGTGTATACCCATTAGAGGAAGGAAAAGGTCCCATGTAATCAAATCCCCAAACATCAAATGGTTCAATAGCAAGTGAATAATTCATAGGCATTTATTGACGCTTACCGATATTACCTATTCTTTAACATTCATCACAAGATAAGACGAACTTATGGGCATCCTTGAAGAGAGTAGGCCAATAAAATCCAGATTGCAATACCTTGTGAGCAGTTCTATCTCCAGCATATACCCTCCATAAGCTTCGAGTGACATTTCCATAGGATTTATCCATGTTCATGCTCTGGTACACAACATCTAATAATATCATCTACTCCTTCTTTATAAAGATGTGGGTCATCCCAAAAGTAATGTCTTAAATCATAGAAGAATTTTTCCTTTTGTTGGTAGGTAAAGCTAGGTGGTAAATATTTAGAAAGAATGTAATTAGCATAGTCAACATACCAAGGAGTACTATGAGAAACATTTATTGCAGCTAACTGCTCATGAGGAAAACTATCATCGATAGGTAGTGGGTCATCTAAACAATCATCATCAAAAACAAAAGGGATATCCTTTTGCAAGAGACTAGTAAGAGGCCTAGAAATTTTTGAAAAGTCTTTGATAAATCTCCTATAGAAACCGGCATGACCTAAGAAACTACGAATACCTTTTATATCTTTAGGACATGGCATTGTCTCAATTGCATCAACCTTAGCTTTGTCCACTTCAATACCTGTTTCAAAAAAATTATGACCCAAGACAATGCCCTCATTAACAATAAAGTGGCACTTCTCCCAATTCAAGACAAGATTTGTTTGTTCACATCTGTGCAAAACTCAATCAAGATTGCTTAAACAATAATCAAAGGACTTCCCATAAACGGAAAAGTTATCCATGAAAACCTCAACAATATTTTCACAAAAGTCAAAGAATATAGAAGTCATACATCTTTGAAAGGTAGCAGATGCATTACATAAACCAAAAGGCATACGTCTATAAGCGTAGGTTCCAAAGGGACAAGTAAAAGTGGTCTTTTCTTGATCAGGTTGAGAAACAGGTATTTGTGAAAAACTAGAATATCCATTAAGGAAGCAAAACTGTGTGTGCTTAGATAATCTTTTAAGCATTTGATCAATAAAAGGCAAAGGGTAATGATCTTTTCTAGTTGCTTTGTTTAATTTTCTGAAATCTATTACCATTCTATAGCCTGTAACAAGTCTTTGTGGAATAAGTTCATTCTTGTCATTAGGAACAACAGTTATACCTCCTTTCTTAGGAACACAATGAACATGACTTACCCATCTACTATCATCTATGGGATAGATTATAACTGCTTCTAGAAGTTTTAATATTTCCGTTCTTACCACTTCTTTCATCTTTGGATTTAACCGACGTTGGTGATCAACAACGGGTTTAGCATCAGGTTCCATATTAATTTTGTGCTAACATAGAGTGGGACTAATGCCCTTTAAATCATCAAGAGTATATCCAATAGGATCTCGGTGCTTCCTTAGAACCTTCAATAATCTTCCTTCTTCATGTTCTGAAAGGTTAGCACTAATAATAACAGGATATATCTTCTTTTCATCAAGATAAGCATATTTCAAAGTGTCTGGCAATTGTTTCAATTCAAACACCAGGTAGTCATTTGTTCCAATAGTTATTAAATAATCCATAAAAAATCTTCGTGAAGTTTCAACTTGTTTGGAGTTCTGTAGAATAGGTGGCCTGGCGTAGCTTTTCCAGGTCCAGATTTCCAGCTGCCAGAATTCTCCCTCTTTGTGTATACCTTGCATATTATGAAAGAAAAGGCATTAGAATTACTCCAAAAAGCATTATTATGGATAAAAGCATTATAAATAACAATAAGAAAACATGATGCAAAATGGACGTATCACTCCACTGTCGCGTCTTCCCCATCTCCGGGTCGCTCCAGTTTGGGGCCTCGCCGTCGTCCACCACCTCGCTGCGCTCGGCGCGGCGTGGTAAACAAACGAGAGTCATCGGAAGAGGACTGTACGTGAAGAGCCTGACGGCTGGGACCCACGAGGTCCATGGTCGCATGCAAGGAAAGTTCCTCCTTATTAAGCTGTTTCCTCCCCCTGACAGCTGGGACCCACCGACTGTATCTTCGCACGGAAGGAAGTGCCTCCTTGTTATTTGAAAAAAAAACTATTCCTCGCGATGACAGCTAGGACCCAACAGAATTGGTGGTTGACTTGTGGGCCTACTAAGCAGACGTGTACGTAGGGCTTTGTCAACTTAATCAACAAATGATTCTAGCAGCTGGACCATTGGATGTTGTTAGTGTTAAAACCAGTGGATCTCGGGTAGGGGGTCCCGAATTGTGCGTCTAAGGTCGATGGTAATAGGAGACGGGGGACACAATGTTTACCCAGGTTCGGGCCCTCTCTATGGAGGTAATACCCTACTTCCTGCTTGATTGATCTTGATGAATATGAGTATTACAAGAGTTTGTCTACCACGAGATCGTAATGGCTAAACCCTAAAAGTCTAGCCTGTCTGACTATGATTATGAGGATATATCTACAGACCGAGCCCTCCGGTTTATATAGATACAGGAGGGATCTAGGGTTATATAAGGTCGGTTACAGAGAAAGGAATCTTCATATTTGGCCGCCAAGCTTGCCTTCCACGCCAAGGAGAGTCCCATCCGGACACGGGTAGAGTCTTCCGCCTTTGTATCTTCACAACCCATCAGTCCGGCCCATGTCTAATAGGTCGGACGCCCGATGACCCCTTAGTCTAGGACTCACTCAGTAGCCCCTGAACCAGACTTCAATGACGAGGTGTCCGACGCACAGATTGTTTTTGGCATTGCAAGGCGGGTTCCCCTTTCCGAATACTCCAAGATAGTCTTCGCTCGCAATGAGCATGTCCGGATCTGCAACACAAGTACCACACACAACCGCAAAGAATATAATATTTGCACGAGTCCAATCTGCTGACAGTCCTTTTGTAATGTGATATCACATCTACTTGGTCATCATTTCAAACCATTTTTCGTCTGCTGTTCCACATTTCGAGACACGGTTTTAATAGGAACGTCTTGTCGAAGCAGAGATCGTGTCCCCTTATTGCAGGATTCTCATCAATACGAGCGTGGGTAATATAACCGTGCCGTTTACACAACCCTTCGGAACAGGCGAGTTTTAAGGCTGGTGGGGAGGGGCTTGATATTCACTGTCTTTATAAGGAGATAAGGACTCCCTTTCTTCAGCCACGCCTTCTCTCTTTCTCCGCCCTTCCAATCTCGAGCTCCAGCGCCCAAGTTCTCATTCTTTCTGCCTCGAGGAAGCCCTCAGCCATGTCCGGATCAGGAGGGCAAGGCAAATGGATGGCCTCCTCCGTCAGGGAGAAGGATGTAATGCCCTCGATGCGGCTATATCTCCTACGTGTCGAAGCATGACTTAGAGGCATAACCGCATTGAAAGCAATGTCGCAAGTAAGGTAATCTTCACAACAACCCATGTAAATAGATAATAAGGGGAAAGGTACATAGTTGGCTTACACTCGCCATGTCACACAAAGTACATAAATAGCATTACATCAACCAATCACTCATGGTCCGACTACGGTACCAAAATAAAAGATCAACCCCAACAAGCGACATGGTCCTGATCACCCCAACTGGGCACCACTACTGATCATCAGGGAAAGACACATAGTAACGGTGTGAGTCTTCGTCGGACTCCCACTTGAGCTCAAGCGCATCATCTGGAACGGAGTCATCAGGCCCTGCATCTGGTTTGGAAGTAATCTGTGAGCCACGGGGACTCAGCAATCTCGCACCCTCGCGATCAAGACTATTAAAGCTTATAGGTAAGACAAGGTAATATGTGGAGCTGTAGGAAGCGACTAGCATATATGGTGGCTAACCTGTTCGCAAAAGAGAGTGAGAAGAGAAGGCAAAGCATGAACGAAGAACTAGATAACAAACTATGGCAAACATAACTCCAACACCGTGTTCACTTCCTGGACTCCGCCGAGAAGAGACCATCACGGTCACACACGCAGTTGATTCATTTTAATTAAGTTAAGGTTCAAGTTATCTACAACCGGACATTAACAAATTCCCATCTGCCCATAACCGCGGGCACGGCTTTCAAAAGTTCAAATCCCTGTAGGGGAGTCCCAACTTAGCCCATCACAAGCTCTCACGATCAACTAAGGATAAACCTTCTCCCGAGACATTCCGATCAGACTCGGTATCCCGGTTCTACAAGACAACCTCGACAAAGATAAAGCAAGTCCAGCAACACCGCCCGAATGTGCCAATAAATCTCGATAGGAGCTGCACATATCTCGTGCTCAGGGAGCCAACGTAACCCAAGTTGCCAAGGGACGGCCCCGCACGGTGCTATGGGTTGGACCAACGCTTAGAGAAGCACTGGCCCGGGTGTTTAAAGCAAAGATGACCCTTGAGTCCGCGAAACCCAAGGGAAAAAGGCTAGGTGGCAAATGGTAAAACCAAGGTTGGGCATTGCTGGAGGAGTTTTATTCAAGGCGAACTGTCAAGGGGTTCCCATTATCACCCAACCACGTAAGGAACGCAAAATCCGGGAACATAACACCGATATGACGGAAACTAGGGCGGCAAGAGTGGAACAAAACACTAGGCAAAAGGCCGAGCCTTCCACCCTTTACCAAGTATATAGATGCATTAAGATAACAAGATAATATAATGATATCCCAACAAGAAAATAATGTTCCAACAAGGAACGATCTCCAATCTTCACCTGCAACTAGCAACGCTATAAGAGGGGCTGAGCAAAGCGGTACCATAGGCAATCAACGGTTTGCTAGGACATGGTGGGTTAGAGGTTTGACATGGCAATTTGGGAGGCATGATAAGCAAGTGGTAGGCATCATAGCATAGGCATAGCAAGAGAGCGAGCATCTAGCAAAGCGAATATAGAAGTGATTTCGAGGGTATGATCATCTTGCCTGCAAAGTTGTCAGAGTTGACTGGATCCTCGAAAGAAAACTCAACGGACTCCTCATTAGCAAACTCGTCTCCCGGCTCTACCCAAACAGGACAAACAAGCAAAAGGAACACAATCAACCACGTGCAAAGCTCAAACAACATGATGCAAACATGGTATGCTATGCGGGATGCGATATGTGATGCATATGCAAGATTTGACAAGGAAAGAATGAACTTGGCCTAAACATGGAAATACAAGAGTGCCACTGGAAAGGTGAGGTGATTTCGGTTGAAATCGATATAAAGAACACTGGAATCGGATGCACGGTTTGGAAATGGCAAGCAAAACAAATATGGCACCGGTCTGCGATAAACAACGAGTAGCTATCTAAATGCATCAATATAATCATGCTACAACACTCAAACATGGCAACAAAATACATGGCACATATCCACTCATAAAGCTTGTCAAAAGATGAACACTGAGATACGGCCAATTCATCCATTAACAGGTTCAAACAAGCATGGCAAAAGTGCAATTGATAAACAGGTTCCAGATCAGGTAGCCCACTTTGGAGCAAGAAAACTATATGCTACAAGAACTTAACATGGCAAAGCAAAGCTTGGCATGGATCTACTCAAAGATCTCAACAAAAGTCCCTTAGTGAGCTTGAGCCAAAAGGGACCGGAAAATACAATTGCAAGCATGTGAACATGGCAAAAACATAATCAGGTTACAGACTTCGAGAAAAACTGGAGCATGCAAATATCTTAACGAGTAGGCATGTTCACGAGCTCGATGCACTCACTACAGAGCAAGGCATGACAAACTAAGAATACACCCATCAAGAATACACATTGTATAAGCAAGACATGGCAAGAACAACAACATAGCATGCACGGATCAACAACAACATCCTCGGCAAAATCGCTAACAAGTAGGCAATATGCCAGGATTCACGCAATAGCAAAAGTAGAGCTCAATTGACTCAAGCTAGGGTGCTCCAAAATTGCAAACAAAGACATGGATGGATAGAGCACCACAATATTAACAAATCATCCTTACTGATCATCCTCAAAAGAGGCACGGATCACTGGGAAACAACATGAACATATGGCATATTGATAAAAACAAATCAAGGACTTACTGAAATTCTAAGTCCCTGAAATCAGCCTTAACGAATGCACTACTTTGCAAGCTTGTGCTAGTCACCTCACATGTCACAAAAATACATGGATAGCACCTCTGTAAAGACGGCAAAGCATATAACAAAACACATGTAGAGCTCAGGAGCATATCATGCACACATTAATCATGGCAAAAAAATAAATAGCTATTTGGTGCAGCAGATCTGACAATTAACTCAAATAGCTCTCTTCCAATAGCATTTCGGGCGTCAAGATGAGCTGCAATGAAAATGATGCAATGAGATGAAATTATGTACTCTCTGAGTCGAACATTTTGATATGCTACACGCCCAAAACGGAGCTACGGATGCATAGATATAGCATGATGAAAAATGCAAATTATCTAGGGTTTCGGGAGAAAGTCATCCGATCCAAAATCCTCAGATCCAGATCCGGATCGGTGCGGAAGTCGAGATTGGCCAAAAACACTGTTGGTCGCCGGAGTTCGTCGGGGAAGAGGTGGAGGTTGCCGGAGAGGGGGCCGGGTCCCCGGATCCGGGGCCGGCGAGGTGGGGGCGCTCCGGGGCGCGGTTGCCGGCGTGGTTGGAGGCGCGGGATGCCGGACGACGAGGGCGTTGCTGGCTGGACTTGAGGGCTCGCCGGCCAGATGAAGAGACGGGGCAGCGCGGGACTCCGGCCACCGGAGTTGGAGAAGGAGGCGGCAGAGCCGGGAGCTGCGGCTCGGGGAAGAGGCGCGGCCTGGCGGCGGAGGAAGTGCGCTCGGGGGGGCGGCCTCGGGCCCTCGCGGGCCGCGGCGGGCCGCGGCAAAGTGGGGCTCCCACTTGCCACATGGCGGCATGCGGTTGGACCGGGCGGAGCGGCGGACGTGTCCGGCCGCGCGGAGAGGAGCGGGACTAGGGTTTCGGGGGAGAAGAACCGAGAATTTCGGAGGAGGACCTATTTATAGGCATAGAGGGAGCTAGGAGAGTCCAAATGAGGTGCGGTTTTCGGCCACGCGATCGTGATCGAACGCTCTAGATGATGGAGAGGGTTTTGGTGGGTTTTGGGCCAAATTGGAAGGGTGTTGGGCTGCAACACACACGAGGCCTTCTCGGTCCCTCAGTTAACCGTTGGAGTATCAAACGAAGTCCAAATGGTACGAAACTTGATAGGCGGTCTACCGGTAGTAAACCAAGGCCGCTTGGCAAGTCTCGGTCTAGTCCAGAAATGTTTAATCCCCACACACAAAAACAAGGTAGAAAGGACCACCGGAGGAGATAGGAGCGCCGGAATGCAAAACGGACAACGGGGAAAATGCTCGGATGCATAAGACGAACACGTATGCAAATGCAATGCACATGATGACATGATATGAGATGCATGACAACGACAACAACACAGGAAGACAAAAACCCGAACCCGAGGAAATAAAATAACTTAGCGCTGGAAACGGCAAGAGTTGGAGTACATAAAAGGTAAATTACATCCGGGGTGTTACAACACTCCACCACTATGAAAGGATCTCGTCCCAAGATCTAGGACTGGAAGAACGCTGGGTACTCAGAATGGAGGTGGTCCTCGCGTTCCCAGGTGGCTTCACGGTCGGAATGGTGTGACCACTTGACTTTGAGGAATTTGATTGACTTATTGCGAGTCTTGCGTTCAGTCTCTTCAAGAATAGCCACGGGGTGCTCACGATAAGAGAGATCTTCTTGGAGATCAATGTCTTCGAAGTTGACGGTGCGGTCAGGGGTCTTGAAGCACTTGCGGAGCTGAGAGACATGGAACACGTCGTGCACATTTGCAAAGTTTGAAGGAAGCTCAAGTTGATAAGCGAGATCTCCTCTCTTGCTGATGATTTTGAAAGGACCCACGTATCTAGGGGCAAGCTTCCCTTTGATACCGAAGCGACGAGTACCTTTCATTGGAGAGATGCGGAGGCAAACATGGTCTCCGATCTCGAAAGCCAAATCACGGTGCTTACTATCATAGTAGCTCTTCTGTCGCGATTGCGCTGCTTTGAGGTTATCACGAATGACTTTACACATTTCCTCTGCCTCTGTGATTAAGTCATTACCAAGAAGTTGACGCTCACCGGTTTCAGACCAGTTGAGAGGGGTACGGCACTTCCTGCCATACAGAATTTCGAATGGGGCCTTGCCGGAACTTGCTTGAAAACTGTTGTTGTAGGAGAATTCTGCATATGGAAGACAATCTTCTCACTTCATGCCGACGGAGATCACACAAGCCCTGAGCATATCTTCAAGAATCTGATTGACACGCTCGACTTAACTGCTAGTTTGAGGATGGAAAGTTGTGCTGAAGCGGATGTTGGTGCCCATGGCCTTCTGAAAAGAATCCCAAAACTTGGAGGTAAAGATGCTGCCACGGTCTGAAGAGATCACCTGAGGGATACCATGCAGAGAGACAATCCGAGAGGTATAAAGCTCCGCCAATTGAGCTGCGGTGACAGACTCTTTGATAGGCAGAAAGTGAGCCACTTTAGTTGAGAGGGGTTGGCGGCGTGGGACGCCGGACGACGAGGGCGCAGCTGGCCGGACTTGAGGTCTCGCCGGCCGGACGAAGAGACGGGGCGGCGCGGGACTCCGGCCACCGGAGTTGGAGAAGGAGGCGGCGGAGCCGGGAGCTGCAGCTCGGGGAAGAGACGCGGCCTGGCGGCGGAGGAAGTGGGCTCGGGGAGGGGGCGGCCTCGGGCCCTCGCGGGTCGCGGCGGGCGGAGGCAAAGTGGGGCTCCCACTTGCCACGTGGCGGCGTGCAGTTGGACCGGGCAGAGCGGCGGACGTGTCCGGCAGCCGGCGGACGTGTCCGGCCGCGCGGAGAGGAGCGGGACTAGGGTTTCGGGGGAGAAGAACCGAGAATTTCGGAGGAGGACCTATTTATAGGCATAGAGGGAGATAGGAGAGTCCAAATGAGGTGCGGTTTTCGGCCACGCGATCGTGATTGAACGCTCTAGATGATGGAGAGGGTTTTGGTGGGTTTTGGGCCAAATTGGAAGGGTGTTGGGCTGCAACACACACGAGGCCTTCTCGGTCCCTCGGTTAACCGTTGGAGTATTAAACAAAGTCCAAATGGTACGAAACTTGACAGGCGGTCTACCGGTAGTAAACCAAGGCCGCTTGGCAAGTCTCGGTCCAGTCCAGAAATGTTTAATCCCCACACACGAAAAGAAGGTAGAAAGGACCACCGGAGGAGATAGGAGCGTGGGAATGCAAAACGGACAACGGGGAAAATGCTCGGATGCATAAGACGAACACGTATGCAAATGCAATGCACATGATGACATGATATGAGATGCATGACAACGACAACAACACACGAAGACAAAAACCCAAACCTGAGGAAATAAAATAACTTAGCGCCGGAAACGGCAAGAGTTGGAGTACATAAAAGGTAAATTACATCCAGGGTGTTACAAAGGACATCACCAACCTTCGGGAGGCCGGGTATCTGGCGAAAGAAATAGCCCACTAGCATCCAGCTAAGGGGCAAATCGTCCCCACCCCGAAGCCCAACGAGAGGGTGGTGTTCATCCCTCATTTCGTCCGCAGGTTAGGGTTTCCTCTCCGCCCTTTCGTCCGCAGGCTTATGTTCTATTATGGGCTAGATTTCCATGATCTAGCCCCGAACTCCTTCCTAAACATCTCGGCATCCATTGTAGTGTGTGAGGCCTTCCTCCGCATCCAACCCCACTTCGGACTATGGCTCATGATCTTCAACGTGAAGCCGAAGGTGGTGGACGGTCAGCACGCAGAGTGCGGAGGCGCCATGGTGAGCTAGATGCCCAATGTCACATGGCCCCAAGGTACTTTTGTGGAGACTGTCAAGGAGTGGAAAAACTATGGTTCTACATCACAGAACCCCGAGGCGCCACCTGGGCCGCGGCTCCTGAATTCAACTCTGGAGCCCCAATGCGGCTCACCTCCTGGTTAGAGAAAGGCCCGAATTGGTCTTCGTCGGACGAGCTGATAGCGCTGCAAATGCGCATTCAAAGTGTCGGATTTTGGGTTCCGGCAGACCCTTGCAGTTCGAACACTGGGGTGCGCGCGGAGATTTCGCCTCCTACCTACCTGCACCCCTCCGCCATGCTAAGATCTAAACTAAGGAAAGAACAACACAAGACACATAGGGATTAAACTGGTTTGGGCCACTGTTGTGGTGTAATACCCTACTCCAGTGTGTGGTGTGTGGATTGCCTCTTGGGCTGATGATGATGAACAATACAAGGAAGAACGGCCTCACGAGGGTCTGTTCTTGGCTGAGGCGATGAACTGCTGGGAGGAGTTCAGCCACCTTTCTCTCTCTATCTCTCTCTCTCTCTCTCTCTCTCTCTCTCTCTCTCTCTCTGCCCTGCTCTCCTTTGGCCGACCGATCCCCTTTGCTGTGTGGGTGGCTGGTCCTATTTACAGAGGCCCTGGTCCTCTTCCCAAATATTGAGCGGGAAGGGAGCCAACAATGGCGGGCTAATTTGAAGGGGGACAGCAAGTATCAGCTATCCTGACAAAAGTAGTCTTCGCCTGCGCAAAGCTTTGGTGATGACACTGTCTTGGGCTCCACGGTGACCTCCGTCTCGTAGTCCTCCTGGTCTTGGTCTCGTTGCACCGAAATGGCAACCTTTTCCTGATGCCTCGGTACTCCGCGGCTGCGCTTGCCCCTTTGCACCAAAGAGGAAAGGAGGATGCTGCACGGGCTGGCACCCGCCTAGCACCCTAAGTTGTCATGGCTTGCGTCATGGGCACCTCGTGAGGTACCCCGCCTTGATCTCTCCGCCTCCTCGTGAGCCAGCCTGACGAGGCCGTGCCTGAGGAAGCTTCACATCGTCCGCCTCGCGAGGCTTGGCCCCTCGCGAGGGTCTTGGGTTTGTGTTGGTGAAGATGGGCCGTGCTGGGCCCCCCTTTGAGCCATGCCGCAGGCTGCAGGCAGGCAAGTCTGGGGACCCCCGTTCCTAGAACACCGACAGTAGCCCCCGGGCCCAAGGCGCGCCCGGGCTTGGCTGTGCAGGGAGGCGGAAGGGCAAGAGCGAAGCGCCGCGGGCCCTAACAGCCTGTGGCCTTGGGCACCGCGTGGCGGTTGACTGGACGTGGGCACCTCAGCAACCGCGCGAGTTGATAAAGGAGTGGCATCCGCCTAGGCCCTGCTTCTTGATTCCTCCAGCTGTTGCTCAGATCCCCTTTCTTGCACCTCTCCTTCCTTCCTCCGAGATTTCCAGATCTGCTCTGACCGCGCGGCCTACGGAGCCATGGCGCCTCGTCAGCCCCCGGCCGCAGCTTGGTACTCGTCCGCCCTGGACACGCCGAACATGTCGAAGGCGGGCCTTGCCCGGCTGCGCCGGATGGCGACGGCATGGGGCATCGACGGGGAGAAGGTGTTCAAGGCCGGCTCCACCACCCCTGAGGGTCAAAGGAGCACCTTCTATCCGCTCTTCGTAAGTGCCATTGTTGCTGGCCTGGTGCCTCCCTTCTCTGAGTTCTTCTTCTCTGTCCTCCGCCATTACAAGCTACTGGCTCTGAATCTCCATCCCAACTCTGTCCTTCTCCTGGCAATCTTTGCTTATTATTGCGAAGCACATGTTGGGGTGCAGCCCTCAGTGGCCTTGCTGCGCCACTACTTCTACCTCCGGACCTCTCGTGGGACCGCTTCCGCGTGCGCGAGCTTCATCGCGTCCGGCGGCGCCATTGCCATCTCGAACTCTGGGAATAGGATTGAGGGCTTCAGGAGCAAGTGGATCTTGGTGGATGCTAGGCGCATCCACCCTCGGCTGATCCTGCCCATGGAGCAGCCCACGAGCTCCAGCGAGTGGGGTCGAGCGGAGCTCACGGATCCCCGCGCGAAGACGGTGTTGGAGAAGATGGACGCGGATCTGAGGCCGACCGACATGGCGGCGGCGAAGCTGACCGGCGCGTCGCTGCTGAGGGAGTTCCTGGAGCACCGGCTGGCTCCGCTTCGGCAGTACTCGCTTCCAATGTGGAGGCCCCATCCGAACCCCGTGGACTTAGCCGCCGGAGACCTGGCTCCGGTTCTCCAATCTCTGGTCGGGGGCAATGTGGCAAGGCTGGAGGGCGCTCCTACGCCCTTGTTCCTCCGCAACGACTGGGAGCAGGTGGTGAAGTCCATGCCCGTCTTCAACGGGGATGGGCCAGTGCCCCTGGAAGCTCCCGAGGAACCGGTGGACGTGCCCTCCGGCGACTCCAGCAAAGAGGAAGAGGGAGGGGAGCGCGGAAAGGGGCCTGACTCCAAGGCGACTGACGGAGAGTCGAGGGCTCCCCTCCCCCGGCGCAGGTCCCGCGTTCTCCGCCTCTCTCTGAATGATGACGACGAGGATAACGACGAAGAAGACGACGAGCAGGACGGCGGGAGCTCGCCCCCGATCCCGAAGAAGGACAGGACCGGGCTGATCTCCCGCGGGTCTCCTCCGGCCCCGGGGCGAACCGCAGACGCACCTTCTGCCTCCAAGCTTCCCGAGGTCGACCCTTCCAGCCGACTTTCAGGCTTCAAATTTGGCCGGAGGCCGCTTGAGCTCACTGGCGACGACCCGTAAGCATTCGATTCTTGTCTTTATCTCTTGCTCTACTTCTGAGGCTTGACTTCCGCATCTTTGGATAGGTTGGCGCCCGCAGCAAAGAAGCCGAAGGGGGCTCCCGAGGTCCCATCCATGGCGGCGCTTCTGCCCGCAAAGGAAGGTGACCGCGACGCACAGGCTTCTCCTGCCCGGTCGTCCTCGCGAGGTTTGGCTGGGCCGGCTGGGGCAAGCTCAGCCCCCACGGCCCAAGTGGCTCCCGAGGTGCTCTTGCCTGCCGCCGCCACTACAGCTGTTGGGGCGCAGCAGACTCCGCCTTAGGATGCTGCGGCTGCGCTGCCGCCTTCTCCTCCTACTCCACCGGCCGCTGTCCCTCCAACTCCTTCTGCCGTTCTGGATCGTGCTGTTGCTGAGCTGGACCGACTGTGGCAGGATCTTCTTGGCACCGACCCCCGCTTGGTGGCCGGGAGTTTGGAGCTGGCTTCTGGATGGGTTCGCTCCGACGCCTCGATTTGGGCGGCGCTGGTCCAGGCCTCGACGGCATGTGACGAGGAGAAGCAGGCCGTCCTGGAGGCGAAGGCTGCCCATGATGCAGCCTTGGGGGAGGTGGTCGACGTCCGCGGTCGCTGCAAGGCGCTGGAGGGCGAGCTACAAGGCCTGCGGGATCGGCTCGCAGAAGAGGTCCGCCTTTGCCAAGAGCAGGAAGAAGGCGTGAAGGCTCGCGAGGCAGCCGTCGAGGGCCGGGAGGCCAAGCTTAGGAAGCACCGCGACCGCCTAGGCGCGCTGGAGCAGGAGTTGGGGGCGAGGAAGGCCGAGCTGGACGGCAAGGCCCTGGTTCTTGCCGAGGACCACGCGGCCTTCACGGAGTTGAAGGCGAAGGCTCACTCCTCGCTGAGGATGCTTTACGACAGCGGCCTGGAGAGCCCGCTGGCTGGCGCCGAGGATGGCCCCGCCAAGCTGCTTCCCTTCCTGGTTCACGCTCTTGAAGATGTCTCCCTTGGCCTTGGTCCCACGGCCGAGGCCGAGGCGCATGTCCTGTCTTCTGCAGCACAGACGTGGGTCCTCACCCACATCTACCTTCGCGATCTCAGTGTCGACCTCGACAGCCTGCTGGAGCCAGTGAGCGGTGAGCGTGCCGCTGCCGCTGCCGAGGCCGTGAAGGGTCGCGCGGAGGTTCTACTGGGGAAGTTCCGGGCCTTCAGCACCAAGCCGGAGCAAGGCGCTACCGACCCCGCTGCTCCGTGAGGCGAACCCGCTCTGTGCTGCTCCCCCACCGCCAAGTGACTCCGTCGTGGCTCCTATCCTGCTTTTAATTCCTGCACACGTATCATGCCTCAGGGAGGCGTTTAAACTTGCGTTTGGCATTGAAATAACAATGTGGACTGTAATATTTGCTTTTGAATTCCTTGAGATTAGCGCTTTTCCTTCCTACTTGCTTACGTTCTACGCCAGCAGAGCCCGGCCCCGCGCGTACCTCACCCAGCAATAGTCCCGACCGGAAACCAGGACGGGACCAAGGAGTGAGGGGCTACATGGCAAGTTAGGCTCCTGAGTCGTGATGCTCAGGAGTCCCCCTTGGCGCACGAACAACAAGTAGGGAGGTGTGATGCGGGTGGATCCACCGTTCTACGTCTGCAGGGCCCGGCCGCGCGCGTGCCTCACCCAGCGATGGTCCCGACCGGAAACGAGGACGGGGCCACGGAGTGAGGGGCTACGTGACCAGTTAGGCTCCTGAGTGGCGATGCTCAGGACTCCCCCTTGACGCTCAAACGGCCTTCGTACCTTGGCTCCGCTCAGGGAGAGACGCGCGACGAACCAGGCCCGGGGGGACCTGGCCGGGCGGCGTGCGTCTGGGTGTGACCCAGGTGCAGCCCCCGTGCCCAGCCCCCTCGCGCGGCACTCCCGAGGGGAGGCGTTACGATGAGGCTAGACACTGAGCTCTGGGCTCCCTGAGGTTGATGCGGCCCGGGGGCCACCCTCAGTTGTTTATCACCAGCGCGGAGCATAGTGCTACCGTATGTGTACGGGCATAGCCGCTCCTCGGCAGTGTCGTCAGCCAGCACGGAGCATGGTGCTTCCACTGGTACATGGGAGGGGGGCCCCTCCGGGAGGAGCCCCCGGGGCGTGTACAGCCCTGCCCTGACACGTGGCTGGCACGGTAGGGCCTGGCGAGGTGTATCTGGGCACCCGTGAGCCAGCGCGGGACTCACGAGGCCCTACCTCTAGGCGAGTTGCGCCTGGCACTGGGCCTTATCTTGTGATGTGTCCCTACAAATTTGGTTAGATGTCGGCACTCTACGTCCTCGGGTCCCGGCCCTTGAGCTGGTCTCAGCCGTCGCTGGTATGCCAGGTCGCGATGCCATGGACAAGGCCAGAGGGTGAGGGCTGGAGAGCCAGTAAGAGCCCTGAGTCGCGATGCTCAGGTGCCCCCCCTTTAACGTGCAAGTGGTCGGCATGGAGGAGAAGAGGTGCCGTGGACCGGCGTCAAATAATCAAGCATGGTGGGTCTAACGCATGATCAGAAATAAACGCAAATGGGATACATGCCACTGGGCCTGGCCCGAGCGGCTTGGGGATCATGCAGCCCGAGGGGCGCCCCCAACAAGGTAAGCTAACAACATGGAATAAAGGGATACACGCCGCAGGGACGGACCCACGCGGCCTGGGAATAATGCAGCCCTGGGGGCGCTCCCAGCTGGAAGTAAAACTCGAAAGATGTCACCTGATGATGTTGAGGATGAAGGGGTGTTGGTGTAGCAGGCTCGGGGGGCTGCAGGAGCCGATCCTCACGAGCCCCCAGGCCCAGGGGCCTCGGGAGGCTCCGGAGGCGCTGGCGGCTCCTCGCGGGCCACCTCCATCTCTGCCAGGGCTGCGGAACGCCTGGCCTCTCATACCTCCATGATGCCCCTCATGAGGCGCTGGTACGCGTCAGCCGTGTTCGGCAAGCCGTAAGGCATGCGAATGTAGCTGTGGGGTGGACCTCCGCAGCGCCCCACTCGCGAGGGCCAGAGGCGCTCCAGAGAGACGACTCGGTTGAGCCCTAGTATGTCGATGCAGACGCGCAGCCCACCATCCTCGCCTGGATGGGGGGCCACTGCTGGTAGGTGACGGGCACCTCTCATGACTCTTGACTCCTGTAGCTCCTGAATGGCCTTGCTGACGAACTCCTGTGGGTCTGGATCTCCTTGCCTTGCTCCTTCTTGAGGGAAACGTGCTTCAAAACACGCCTCCATGTGGTGCCCAAGCGCCTCCCTCGTGACCCTAGCTAGGTCGGTGGCCCTCCAGGGGGGAGCCCCCGAGCCCTGCCTGGGGAGGGCGCCGGGCGCGCTTTCCTAGGCGACGGAGGGAGGTTCCCCCTGGGCAGGCGCGGGCCCTGAGGGGCCTGCCTCCTGATGGGCCGGGCCGGACGATGTCTTCTTGTTCTTGGGGGCGGTCTCGGGAAGCCTCCTGCTTCCGCAATCCGGGTTTTCCAGTGATGCGGCCTGAAAGGCTCGTTCCAGGGAACACACCGCGTCCTTCTCTTCACAGGGCACCGTGATGACTCTGCCACTTCCTGGCATCTTGAGGACATTGTAGCCGTGGTGAGTTATGGCCATGAACTTGGCCAGCGCTGGGTACCCAAGGATGGCGTTGTATGGCAGGCGAATGTGAGCGACGTCGAAGTCGATGAGCTCGGTGCGGTAGTTGTCGCGTGCCCCGAAGGTGACAGGGAGGCGGACCTGCCCAATCGGGACCGTGGAGCCGTCAGTGATACCGGAGAAGGGCTTGGTTGGCTGAAGCTGGCTGTAGGGCACTTGGAGGTTGTTGAACGTCTCCACGGACAGGATGTTGAGCCCTGCCCCGCCATCGATGAGGGTCTTGGTGACCACCACGTTGCTGATGATTGGGGAACAAAGCATCGGGAGGACTTCGGTTGTTGCCGCACACTTGAGCTGATCTGCTGAGCTGAATGTGATGGCGCACGCCGACCACCTGAGAGGCCGTGTGGCTTTGGGTCTGGGGAGTACTGCGTTCACTTCGCGGGCGAACTGCTTGAAGATGCGCTGAGAGGCTGGGGCTTGTGCTCCGCCCAAGATGCAGGCGATCGCGCGTGGCTCCTGGAAGCCCCCAGCCTCCTCGTCCTGATGGCGGTCCTTGTTTCTCCTTGGCTGCGGCGGCAGCAGTGGGAGGCCTGTGTTGCCTAGCGGGCGATCCTTGCGAGGCTGATCCCTCCATCCTCTCTCGCGAGGTGGGTCTTGCCAGCGATCCTCGCGAGGTTGGTCGCGTCACCCTTGGCGCGGCCCACGGTCTTCCCAGCGTCCTGCGTTTCTTCCTCCTCCTCGACCGTAGCCCCGGTCACCGCGGTCGGGGCGACGGCCGATTCTTCCTTCACGCACGGCTCGGAGTTCTTGGCATTCGTTGGTGTTGTGGGTGTGGAGGTCGTGGTACACGCAGTACGGGCTGCCCTTGGGAGGTTCGGGCTGATCTCTGCCCCGATTGGTGTCTGGTTCTGCCGCGAGCACTGTAGCCCCCTTGCGCTTCACATCCTTGGCCTTGAGCTTCTTCTCTTCTGGGTCTGCGGCAGGCAGCTCGAGGAGGGAGAGACGCCCCTCCTCAGCCCTGGCGCACTTGTTTGCCAAGTTGAACAGCTCCAAGGAAGTGCACAGGTCTTCATGCATCGCCAGCTCCTCCTTCATCTTGACGTCGCGCACTCCGTCGGAGAAAGCTGAGATGATGGCCTCCTCAGTCACCTTGGGGATCTTGAGGCGTGCGTTGTTGAAGTGCTGGATGTACTTCTGCAGGGTCTCCCCGGGTTGTTTCTTGATGCGGCGCATGTTGCTCACGGCGGGCGGCCGGTCGCGAGTACCTTGGAAGTTGGCGATGAAGCGGGTGCGCATCTCTTCCCAGGAGGAGATTGTGCCTGGAGCCAGGTTCAGGAGCCAGGTGCGGGCCCCGTCCTTGAGCGCCATGGGAAACTAGTTTGCCATGACCTTCTCGTCTCCGTTGGCAGCTTCGATGCCCAGCTCGTAGAGCTGGAGGAACTCCGCATGGTCGGCCATGCCGTCGTAGCGAGGAGGCAGGTCTGGTTTGAACTTGTCGGGCCACGCGACGCTGCGTAGTTCGGTGGTGTAGGCGCGACAGCCTGCTGCGGCCACGGGAGGCCTTAGGTGACGAAGAGCCTGGTCTTGCATGTCTCCACGCGCTGGAGCATGGGGATGGTCGCGACGTGCTGGGGCAGGGAGCGCCAGGGCAGCTTCTGGTGGGCGAGGGACTTCTTGGCAGCTCTGTTCTTGCTGCGCTGGCACCTGACAGAGCTGGTTCCGCCCAGGGGCCATGCGCCTTGGAGCCATGGCATCTTCTTGAGGAGGAGCCGGCCGGGGCGCCGCCGGAGCCTCTTCACCCGTGCGGGGCGGGGTGCGGTGCAGCGGAACGGACGGCACGGAAGAGCCCCCTGCAGCGCGGACAAGCTCGGCGACGCGGTCGAGCCATTCTTTGTAGACGTCGTCGACGGGACGGTAGCGCAGGAGCTCGTTTGCCGCGATGAGTGCGGCCCGAGCCTCCATGGGCGCGCAGAGCGTGCGGGACGAAGATCCAACTGGGGCGAGCGAGGGGGTTGCCGTGCGGTCGTCTTGCCGCATGGACGGATGCTGGGATGATGCTTGCCACTCGTCCCCTGCTGGGCCGGTGGCGGCGTTGACGGCAGGTGACGGGAACGGCGTGGATGCCCGCCGACAGGGGCCGTCTGGGCGATGCGGGAAGTGAGTGCGGCCCGACGATCGGCGCGGGCCCGACGAGCGTCAGACATGGACGTGACGGTCGGAGGAGAACGGGGCGGTGGAAGACGAATTCCGGCGCACCCCTACCTGGCGCACCAAATGTCGGATTTCGGGTTCCGGCAGACCCTTGAGGTTCGAACACTGGGGTGCGCATGGAGATTTCGCCTCCTACCTACCTGCACCCCTCCGCCATGCAAAGATCTAAACTAAGGAAAGAACAACACAAGAGACACAGGGTTTATACTGGTTCGGGCCACCGTTCTGGTGTAATACCCTACTCCAGTGTGTGGTGTGTGGATTGCCTCTTGGGCTGATGATGATGAACAATACAAGGAAGAACAGCCTCGCGAGGGTCTGTTCTTGGCTGAGGCGATGAACTGCAGGGAGGAGTTCAGCCACCTTTCTCTCTCTCTCTCTCTCTGCCCTGCTCTCCTTTGGCCGACCGATCCCCTTTGTTGTGTGGGTGGCTGGTCCTATTTATAGAGGCCCTGGTCCTCTTCCCAAATATTGAGAGGGAAGGGAGCCAACAATGGCGGGCTAATTTGAAGGGGGACAGCAAGTATCAGCTATCCTGACAAAAGTAGTCTTCGCCTGCGCAAAGCTCTAGTGATGACGCCGTCTTGGGTCCACGGTGACCTCCGTCTCGTAGTCCTCCTGGTCTTGGTCTTGTTGCACCGAAATGGCAACCTTTTCCTGATGCCTCGGTACTCCGCGGCTGCGCTTGCCCCCTTTGCACCAAAGAGGAAAGGAGGATGCTGCGCGGGCTGGCACCCGCCTGGCGCCCTGAGTTGTCATGGCTTGCGTATGGGAACCTCGTGAGGTACCCCGCCTTGATCTCTCCGCCTCCTCGTGAGCCAGCCTAACGAGGCCGTGCCTGAGTAAGCTTCGCGTCGTCCGCCTCGTGAGGCTTGGCCCCTCGCGAGGGTCTTCGGTTTGTGTTTGTGAAGATGGGTCGTGCTGGGCCCCCCTTTGAGCCACGCCGCAGGCCGCAGGCAGGCAAGTCTGGGGACCCCCATTCCCAGAACACCGACACAAAGCATGGTGGATAAAACATCAAGCTCATCGACGTAATCCAGGTGATGCTGGTTCGCTGAATCCTCCCATGCCAGAGCCAAAGCTGCCCCTTATGGGAATTCGACCGAAAGAAGCACAGAACTTTGGAAAGGCTCTTTGGAACCACTCACGAAGATGCCTGGAAGTTGCTCTTTAAGGGCAATGAGACGCCGCTCGCCATAGACTCGAACCACGGGCACGATATTACCCATTCTGCTAATACGGTAAGCCTTTCCCGTCTCAAGGCGCATCCTCTACTTGCTTCCTTCAAGGAGGATATCTAAACCTTATCACTATTGTTTTTTCAGGTATGGACGGAGAGGGTCGAGCGGATTCACTGTTCGGCTCCACTGCCCGAAGAACCAGTCATCCCGCTCCTGGCGAAGATGCTGGTGCCGGCGCCCTATAAGGTGCCGGAGAAGAAGGCCAAGGGGGCCTGGAGTGGCCTCCACTGCAAGGGAGCTTCAGACGTGTCGTCTGAAGACAAGACTCTCTCCTCTGCCACCGAAGACGATGACGAGGAGGAGGAAGAAAGCACCTCTCCCCCTGATGGGGGGAGGAAGAAGAGGGCGGCCTCCACAAATCTGGAGGCGGAGGCGCCCAAGAGGGGGAAGGGTCCCCCCATGGATAACTCTGTGTGGGACATCGACAGCAGCCCAGAACGACACCCCCGAAACAAGCCTCTGGCCGCGTCGTAAGTACTAGAAACCCACATATGTCCATGCATCCGGCCCATGATAGCTCCCTGCGATCGTCATCAAGAGGTTCGATGGATTCGAAGGCGATGGCCAGCGAGTCACTGCTGGCCGCTCACTCTCCTACGACCAAGCGCAATGACGAGGTGTTGTCCCAAAGGACCTTCCCCGGCTAGGGAGAGGTTCAGGAGGCCGCCAGGGTGGTGCCAGAGGGCGCAGCCTCGGCTGCCAGACACATGGGGGAGCAGACCCCCATGGCGACTGGGATGGGGGCCTTGCTCAATTCAGCCCCTAGCCAAATACAAGTCTGGAGACCTATATGGCTCCGGAATCCGGCAAGCAACCTCTTTCGAAAGAAGAGGGTGTGCCTGTTCTGCCGATGACCTCTGTCCAACCAGAGGCACGGGATAATCTGCTAGAAGCGCTATGAGGCGCTTCCATTGTGGATGAACACTGTATCCTTATGGGTACGGTGATTGAGAGGGTTCAGTCCATCAAGAGTGGACTAACCAAAGCCTGCAGCATCCTGCTGACAGGTTTTGAGGTAAGCGATGCAAAAGAGAAAATCCCCATATAGACAGTAGCCCCTGAGACACTGTCTGGTGTTCGGAAAGAAGAGCCGGACAAAGGATCAGTTTATTTTTGCAGGGAACTAACTAGATGTCTTATATGAATAAGTAGGCGTCATTGCTGGCCGCGACCGTGCACACTACCAAAGTCTCGGGACTAAAGTAGAGCCTAAAGCGGGCCGAGCAGGAGCTCGGCCAAGCGAGAAAGCAGATGGAAGACCAGCAAGGTATGTACTGGCTGGCTATATATTTCGGAAAGAGTAATTAATGTCTATTAACCATAGTGTCATGGCATGCATAGGAGCGACGACCGAGGTCGAGGTCCTTAAACAGGCCCTGGTCGAGGCCGAGGAGAAGGCCACCAAGGAAAAAGCCGCTCGAGAGCAGCACGAGGCCAGCCTTGATGAAGTCCAACAAGAGCTCCAGGATGCAGTGAAGAAATGTGAATCCTTGGAGTGTGATGTTTTGGCTCGAGAGACTGAACTCGCTAAGGCCCGCCAAAGCGCGGAAGAGGCCCGGGTTGAGGCCCAGGGCGCCCTCCAGGAGATCCAGGAGGCCAAGAAAATCGCGGCGGGTAAGGCATTTAGTATGCAAAGCAAATATGTGAAGAAGAAGTATTTCATACTAACCCGGATTCAGAGTTCTCCAGGGGCGTTTGGAGATCTGTTGTGTAGTGTGTCTAACGCTGCGGAGTTCTTTTGGGCCGAAGAGGGGAGCTCAACGGAGAAGTTGTTCTGGTCGCAATATCTTGCGCTAGAACATCCAGTGCCCTTCAGCGATCAGCTAAAACAGTTGGTCGAGCTGCATAGGGTGGCCGAACTAGCCATGAAGGATTCAATAATCTGGCTGTGGCCTGTCGAAGCTATGCCCGGCAGCTACTTCGGGCTCGCGAAACAGCTGGTGAACGCTTGTCCAAGATGGTTATGCCTCCATCCATGCCCATGGTATTTTTAGTGCGTAGCTATGTACGCATGGTACAATTGTCGCCACTTGGTCGGGACTGGGACGAAGGCCGAATTTCTAGTCGAGCTCTTGACGAGCCGAGTTGTCCTGCTGCAGAATAGTCCGGACTCTCTTGACAGTGTCCGGGGGATCGGCCGCCGAATTAAGGTTCTTCTTGAAAAGGCCGCTCTATACTTCTGCTGCTAAGGCAGCAGTGTGCTCCTCAGTGCGGAGGGAGCGTTTCGTGTTTCCATTAACTGTTATGACGCCTCGTGGTCTGGACATCATGAGCTTGAGATAAGCGTAGTGTGGCACTGCATTGAATCGAGCAAATGTGTTTCGTCCGAGCAGTGCATGATATCCACTGCGAAAAGGGACGATATCGAAGATTAACTCCTCACTTCGGAAGTTGTCCAGAGATCCGAAGACAACCTCTAGTGTGATTGAGCCCGTACAGCGGGCCTCTACACCTAGTATGACTCCTTTAAAGGTAGTCTTTGTGGGCTTGATCCATGATGGATTGATGCCCATTTTATGCACTGTATCCTGATAGAGCAGGTTGAAGCTGCTGCCACCATCCATGAGGACTCGCGTCAGGTGGAAAACATCAATTATTGGGTCCAGGACCAGTGCGGCTGAACCTCCGTGACGGATACTGGTGGGGTGTCCCGACAATCGAAGGTGATCGGGCATGACTGATACGTCTCCAACATATCTATAATTTTTGATTGTTCCATGCTATTATATTATCTGTTTTGGATGTTAATGGGCGTATTTATACACTTTTATATTATTTTTGGGACTAACCTACTAACCCAAGGCCCAGTGCAAATTGTTGTTTTTTGCCTATTTCAGTGTTTCGCAGAAAAGCAATATCAAACGGAATCCAAACGGATAAAACCTTCGGGAGAGTTATTTTTGGAACAAATGTGATCCAGGGGACTTGGAGTGGACGTCAAGCAACCAACAAGGAGGCCACGAGGTAGGGGGCGCGCCCTCCCCCCTCGTGGGCCCCTCGTGGCTCCACCGACCTACTTCTTCCTCCAATATATATTCGTATACCCAGAAAACATCCAGGAGCACCGTGAAACCCTATTTCCACCGCCGCAACCTTCTGTTCCCAAGAGATCCCATCTTGGGGCCTTTTCCGGAGCTCTGCCGGAGGGGGAATCAATCATGGAGGGCCTCTACATCAACTCCATGGCCCCTCCGATGATGTGTGAGTAGTTTACCTCAGACCTTCGGGTCCATAGTTATTAGCTAGATGGCTTCTTCTCTCTCTTTGGATCTCAATACAATGTTCTCCTCGATCTTCTTGGAGATCTATTTGATGTAACTCTTTTTGTGGTGTGTTTGTCGAGATCCGATGAATTGTGGGTCTATGATCAAGTTTATCTATGAACAATATTTGATTCTTCTCTGAAATATTTTATGTATGATTGGTTATCTTTGCAAGTCTCTTTGAATTATCAGTTTGGTTTGGCCTACTAGATTGATCTTTCTTGCAATGGGAGAAGTGCTTAGCTTTGGGTTCCGTCTTGCGGTGTCCTTTCGCAGTGACAGCAGGGGCAGCAAGGCACATACTGTATTGTTGCCATTGAGGATAAAAAGATGGGGTTTATATCATATTGCTTGAGTTTATCCCTCTACATCATGTCATCTTGCCTAATGCATTACTCTGTTCTTATGAACTTAATACTCTAGATGCATGCTGGATAGCGGTCGATGTGTGGAGTAATAGTAGTAGATGCAGAATCGTTTTGGTCTACTTGTCGCGGACGTGATGCCTATATACATGATCATGCCTAGATATTCTCATAATTATGCACTTTTCTATCAATTGCTCGACAGTAATTTGTTCACCCACCGTAATACTTATGCTATCTTGAGAGAAGCCACTAGTGAAACATATGGCCCCCGGGTCTATTTTCCATCATACAAGTTTCCAATCTATTTTACTTTCCAATCTATATCATAAAAATACCAAAAATATTTATTTATTATTATTATATCTATATGATCTCACTCTCGTAAGTGACCGTGAATGGATTGACAACCCCTTTATCGCGTTGGTTGCGAGGTTCTTATTTGTTTGTGTAGGTATGAGGGACTTGCGTGTAGTCTCCTACTGGATTGATACCTTGATTCTCAAAAACTGAGGGAAATACTTACGCTACTTTGCTGCATCACCCTTTCCTCTTCAAGGGAAAACCAACGCAGTGCTCAAGAGGTAGCAAGAAGGATTTCTGGCGCCATTGCCGGGGAGATCTACGCACAAGTTAAGACATACCAAGTACCCATCACAAACTCTTATCCCTTGCATTACATTATTTGTCATTTGCCTCTCGTTTTCCTCTCCCCCACTTCATCCTTGTCATTTTATTCGCCCTCTTTTTCTGTTCCCCTTCTCTCTTCTGTTTGCCTCTTTTCGCTTGCCTCTTGTGTGCTTGTGTGTTGGATTGTTTGTCACGATGGCTCAAGATAATACTAAATTGTGTGATTTTTCCAATACCAACAATAATGATTTTATTAGCACTTCGATTGCTCCTCTTACCGATGCTGAATCTTGTGAAATTAATGCCGCTTTGCTGAATCTTGTCATTGAAGATCCGTTTTCCGGCCTTCCTAGTGAAGATGCCGCTACCCATCTAAACAACTTTGTTGATTTGTGTGATATGCAAAAGAAATATGTGGATAATGATATTATTAAATTGAACCTATTCCCGTTTTCACTTTGAGATCGTGCTAAAACTTGGTTTTCGTCTTTGCCTAAAAACAGTATCGATTCATGGAATAAGTGCAAAGATGCTTTTATCTCTAAGTATTTTCCTCCCGCTAAGATCATCTCTCTTAGAAACGATATTATGAATTTTAAGCAACTTGATCATGAACATGTTGCACAAGCTTGGGAGAGGATGTAATTGCCCCCACACATGGTTTGAATCTTTGGATGATTATACAAAAAAATTATGTCAGATTGAATTTTGCTTCTAGAAATCTTTTAGATTCGGCCGTGGGAGGCACTTTTATGGAAATCACTTTAGGAGAAGCTACTAAATCCTAGATAGTATTATGGTTAACTATTCTCAATGGCGCACTGAAAGATCCACTAGTAAAAAGGTGCATGCTATAGAAGAAATTAATGTTTTGAGTGGAAAGATGGATGAACTTATGAAATTGTTTACTAATAAGAGTGTTTCTTCTAATCCTAATGATATGCCTTTGTCTACTTTGATTGAGAATAATAATGAATCTATGGATTTGAATTTTGTTGGTAGGAACAATTTTGGTAATAACGCGTATAGAGGTAATTTTAATCCTAGGCCGTTTCCTAGTAATTCCTCTAATAATTATGGTAATTCCTACAACAATTCTTATGGAAGTTATAATAAGATGCCCTCTGATTTTGACTCTAATATTAAAGAATTTATTAGTTCACAAAAGAGTTTCAATACCTTGATTGAAGAAAAATTGTCTAAGATTGATGAGTTGGCTAGGAACATGGATAGAATTTCTCTTGATGTTGATACTTTGAACTTAGATCTATTCCACATAAGCATGATATCAATGAGTCTCTCAAAGCTATGAGAATTTCCAATGATGAGTGCAAGGAAAGAAATGCTAGGATGCGTGCTAAAAAAGATTGCTTTGTGAAAGCGTGTTCCTCTAGTTTTGATGATAATAAGGATGAAGATCTAAAAGTGATTGATGTGTCCCCTATTAAGTCTTTCTTTTGCAATATGAATCTTTATAAAGATGGGATTGGAGATGATTCAACTTTAGTTAAAAGGCGTCCCAATGATTCGGAGTTTTTTGATCTTGATGCAAAAATTAATAAAAGTGGGATTGGTGAGGTCAAAACTTTACATAGAAATGAACCCACCATTCTGGATTTCAAGGAATTTAATTATGATAATTGTTCTTTAATAGATTGTATTTTCTTGTTGCAGTCCGTGTTAAATTCTTCGCTTGCTTATAGTTAAAATAAAGCTTTTACTAAACATATCGCTGATGCTTTAATGCAATCTTATGAAGAAAAGCTTGAATTGGAAGTTTCTATGCCTAGAAAACTTCATGATGAGTGGGAACCTACTATTAAAATTAATATTAAAGATCATGAATCTTATGCTTTATGTGATTTGGGTGCTAGCGTTTCCACGATTCCAAAAACTTTGTGTGATGTGTTAGGTTTCCGTCAATTTGATGATTGTTCTTTAAATTTACACCTTGCGGATTCCACTATTAAGAACCTACGGGAAGGATTAATGATGTTCTTATTGTTGCAAATAGGAATTATGTGCCCGTACATTTCATTGTTCTTGATATTGATTGCAATCCTACATGTCCTATTATTCTTGGTAGGCCTTTCCTTAGAACGATTGGTGCAATTATTGATATGAAGGAAGGGAATATTAGATTCAAATTTCCGTTAAGGAAAGGCATGGAACACTTTCCTAGAAACAAAATTAAATTACCTTATGAATCTATTATGAGATCCACTTATGGATTGCATACCAAAGATGATAATACCTAGATCTATTCTTGCTTTTATGCCTAGCTAGGGGCGTTAAACGATAGCGCTTGTTGGGAGGCAACCCAATTTTATTTTGGTTCCTTGCTTTTTTGTTCTGTTTAGTAATAAATAATTCATCTAGACTCTGTTTAGATGTGGTTTTATGCTTTTAATTAGTGTTTGTGCCAAGTAGAACCTTTGGGAAGACTTGGGGAAAGTCTTTGCGATCTTGCTGTAAAAATCACAAACTTTAGCGCTCACGAGATTTGCTGCCATTTTTTACTGGAGAGTGTGATTAAGTTGATTATTTTTGCAGATGATTAATAGATAAATTCCTCACGTCAAGCAATTTATTTTACAATTTTTGGGGTTACAGAAGTATTCAAAACCTACAGATTACTACATATTGTTCTGTTTTTGACAGATTCTATTTTTCGTGTGTTGTTTGCTTATTTTGATGAATCTATGGCTAGTATCGGAGGTTATGAACCACAGAGAAGTTGGAATACAGTAGGTTTGACAACAATATAAATAAAAAAATGAGTTCATTACAGTACCTTAAGTGGTGGTTTGTTTTTTCTTTTACTAACGGAGCTCATGAGATTTTCTGTTTAAGTTTTGTGTTGTGAAGTTTTCAAGTTTTAGGTAAAAATTTGATGGATTATGGAACAAGGAGTGGCAAGAGCCTAAGCTTCGGGATTCACATGGCACCCCAAGGTAAAATTCAAGGACAACCAAAAGCCTAAGCTTGGGGATGCCCCGGAAGGCATCCCCTCTTTCCTCTTCTTCTATCGGTAACTTTACTTGAGGCTGTATTTTTATTCACCACATGATATGTGTTTTTCTTGGAGCGTCTTGTATGATTTGAGTCTTTGCTTTTTAGTTTACCACAATCATCCATGCTGTACACACATTTTGGGAGAGACGCGCATGAATTGGAATTTATTAGAATACTATATGTGCTTCACTTATATCTTTTGAGTTAGGTAATTTTGCTCTAGTGCTTCACTTATATCTTTTAGAGCATGGTGGTGGTTTTATTTTATAGAAATTATTTGTCTCACATGCTTCACTTATATTATTCTGAGAGTCCTTTAGAACAGCATGGTAATTTTCTTTGGTTATGAAAATAGTCCTATCATAGAAAGTGCATTGAATACTATGAGAAGTTTGATACTTGATAATTGTTTTGAGATATAAACGTGGTGATATTAGAGTATGATAGTTGAGTAATTGTGAATTTGAGAAATACTTGTGTTGAAGATTGCAAGTCCGGTAGCATGCACATATGGTAACTGTTGTGTATTTGAAACATGATGTGTTCTTAGATTGTCTTCCTTATGAGTGGCGGTCGGGGACGAGCGATAGTCTTTTCCTACGAATCTATCCCCCTAGGAGCATGCGCGTAGTGCTCGGTTTTTGATGACTTGTACATTTTTGCAATAAGTATGTGAGTTCTTTATGACTAATGTTGAGTCCATGGATTATACGCACTCTCACCCTTCCATCATTGCTGGCCTCTTCGGTACCATGCATTGCACTTTCTCACCTTGAGAGTTGGTGCAAACTTCGCCGGTGCATCAAAACCCTGTGATATGATATGCTCTATCACACATAAACCTCCTTATATATTCCTCAAAACAGCCACCATACCTACCTATCATGGCATTTCCATAGCCATTCCGAGATATGTTGCCATGCAACATTCCACGGTTTCATTTATGACACGCTTCATCATTGTCATATTGCTTTGCATGATCATGTAGTTGACATCGTATTTGTGGCAAAGCCACCATGCATAATTTTTCATACATGTCACTCTTGATTCATTGCCCTTCCCGGTACACCGCCGTAGGCATTCATATAGAGTCATATTTTGTTCTAGTATCAAGTGGTAAATAAATAGAAGTGCGATGATCATCATTAATAGAGTATTGTACCAAATAAAAAGAGATAAAGGCCAAATAAAAAAGGCCCAAAAAAGAAAAAAAGGAAAAGAAATAAAAAAGGAAATGCTACTATCCTTTTTTCCACACTTGTGCTTCAAAGTAGCACCATGATCTTTATGATAGAGAGTCTCTTGTTTTGTCACTTTCATATACTAGTGGGAATTTTTGATTATAGAACTTGGCTTGTATATTCCAACAATGGGCTTCCTCAAATGCCCGAGGTCTTCGTGAGCAAGCAAGTTGGATGCACACCCACTTAGTTTGTTTTGTTGAGCTTTCATACATTTATAGCTCTAGTGCATCCGTTGCATGGCAATCCCTACTCCTTGCATTGACATCAATTGATGGGCATCTCCCTAGCCCGTTGATTAGTCTCGTCGATGTGAGATTTTCTCCTTTTCTGTCTTCTCCACATAACCCCCTATCATTATTCTATTCCACCCATAGTGCTATATCCATGGCTCACGCTCATGTATTGCATGAAAGTTGAAAAAAGTTTGAGATTACTAAAGTATGAAACAATTGCTTGGCTTGTCATCGGGATGGTGCAAGATGAGAGCATTCTTGTGTGACGAAAATGAAGCATGACCAAGCTATATGATTTTGTAGGGATGAACTTTCTATTGCCATGTAATTTTGAGAAGACATGATTGCTTAGTTAGTATGCTTGAAGTATTATTATTTTTATGTCAATATTAAACCTTTGTCTTGAATCTTTCGGATCTGAATAGTCATGCCACAATAAAGAATATTACATTGAGAATTATGCTAGGTAGCATTCCACATCAAACATTCTGTTTTTTTTCATTTACCTACTCGAGGACGAGCAGGAATTAAGCTTGGGGATGCTTGATACGTCTCCAATGTATCTATAATTTTTCATTGTTCCATGCTATTATATTATCTGTTTTGGATGTTAATGGGCTTATTCATACACTTTTATATTATTTTTGGGACTAACCTACTAACCCAAGGCCCAGTGCAAATTGCTGTTTTTTTGCCTATTTCAGTGTTTCGCAGAAAACGAATATCAAACGGAATCCAAATGGAATAAAACCTTCGGGAGAGTTATTTTTGGAACAAACATGATCCAGGGGACTTGGAGTGGACGTCAAGCAACCAACAAGGAGGCCACGAGGCAGGGGGCGCGCCCTCCCCCCTGGGCACGCCCTCCCCCCTCGTGGGCCCCTCGTGGCTCCACCGACCTACTTCTTCCTCCTATATAGATTCATATACCCCAAAAACATCCAGGAGCACCACGAAACCCTATTTCCACCCCCGCAATATTCTGTACCCAAGAGATCCCATCTTGGGGCCTTTTCCGGAGCTCCGCCGGAGGGGCAATCAATCATGGAGGGCCTCTACATCAACTCCATGGCCCCTCCGATGATGTGTGAGTAGTTTACCTCAGACCTTCAGGTCCATAGTTATTAGCTAGATGGCTTCTTCTCTCTCTTGGGATCTCAATACAATGTTCTCCTCAATCTTCTTGGAGATCTATTTGATGTAACTCTTTTTGCGGTGTGTTTGTCGAGATCCGATGAATTGTGGGTTTATGATCAAGTTTATCTATGAACAATATTTGATTCTTCTCTGAAATCTTTTATGTATGATTGGTTATCTTTGCAAGTCTCTTCGAATTACTAGTTTGGTTTGGCCTACTAGATTGATCTTTCTTGCAATGGGAGAAGTGCTTAGCTTTGGGTTCAATCTTGCGGTGTCCTTTCCCAGTGACAGTAGGGGCAGCAAGGCACGTATTGTATTGTTGCCATAGAGGATAAAAAGATGGTGTTTATACCATATTGCTTGAGTTTATCCCTCTACATCATGTCATCTTGCCTAATGCATTACTCTGTTCTTATGAACTTAATACTCTAGATGCATGCTGGATAGCGGTCGATGTGTGGAGTAATAGTAGTAGATGCAGAATCATTTTGGTCTACTTGTCGCGGACGTGATGCATATATACATGATCATGCCTAGATATTCTCATAATTATGCACTTTTTCTATCTATTGCTCGACATTAATTTGTTCACCCACCGTAATGCTGATGCTATCTTGAGAGAAGCCACTAGTGAAACCTATGGCCCCCGGGTCTATTTTCCATCATATAAGTTTCTAATCTATTTACTTTGCAATCTTTATTTTCCAATCTATATCATAAAATTACCAAAAATATTTATCTTAATATTATTATCTCTATCAGATCTCACTCTCGTAAGTGACTGTGAAGGGATTGACAACCCCTTTATTGCGTTGGTTGCGGGGTTCTTATTTGTTTATGTAGGTACGAGGGACTTGCGTGTAGTCTCCTACTGGATTGATACCTTGGTTCTCAAAAACTTAGGGAAATACTTATGCTACTTTGCTGCATCACCCTTTCCTCTTCAATGGAAAACCAACGCAGTGCTCAAGACGTAGCAATGATGACTGTGGATTAAATTTTGTGGCGACTGGCTCTATCGTGTAGACGTCCCTGAGCGAGCGCTTACGCTCCCTCTTGGGGATGTGGGTAGTGTATATCATGTTCACCATTTTGACCTGAGGGAGAAACTTCTTTTGTCCCCGTGTGTTCGGTGGCTGGGGCTCCTCGTCGTCGTCCTCGCTTTGTGACCCCTTCTCCTTGCTTTCGGCATTTCACTCGCTGGCCTGTTTAAAAACCCAACAATCTCTGTTGGTATGATTGGGTGGTTTGTCCGGGGTGCCATGAATCTTGCACAGATGATCTAGTACGCAGTCCAAGCTGGATGAGCCCGAATTGTTCTTTTTGAACGGCTTTTTCCGCTGATTGGACTTAGAGCCACTGAATCCGGCATTAACCTCTGTATCATCGGTGTTGTCATTGTTGTTTCGACGCTTGTGTCTGTTGCGTCGAGACTTGTCGTTGCTATTTCTTGCTTTAGGGGTGCCGACGTCGCTTGCATTGTTTTTGCTACGGGCCAGCCAACTATCCTCACCCGCACAAAAGTGGGTCATGAGTGCCGTGAGGGCTGCCATGGACTTCGTCTTTTCTTGGCCGAGGTGGCGGGTGAGCCATTCGTCGCGAATGTTGTGTTTGAAGGCCTCTAGGGCTTCGGCATCCGGATAGTCGGCGATCTGGTTCTTTTTAGTTAGGAACCTAGTCCAGAATTTCCTGGATGACTCTCCGGGTTGTTGAACTATATGGCTTAAGTCATCAGCATCCGGGGGTTGAACATATGTACCTTGGAAGTTGTCAAGGAAGGCTTCTTCCAAGTCCTCCCAGCTGCCGATGGAATTTTCGGGCAGGCTGTTCAGCCAGTGCCCGGCTGGTCCTTTGAGTTTTAGGGGGAGGTATTTAATGGCATGAAGGTCATCGCCGCGGGCCATATGAATATGGAGAATGAAGTCTTCGATCCATACCGCGGGATCGGTGGTTCCATCGTATGATTCAACATTCACGGGTTTGAACCCTTCTGGGAATTCATGTTCCATGACTTCGTTAGTGAAGCAAAGAGGGTGTGTGGCACCTCTATGTCGGGCCGCATCGCGACGTAGCTCCGATGGAGTCCGTCTGCGGCTTTCGGCCCGCGCATGACTAGGTTTGTCACGTCCGAATAGATAGCCGCCGTCACGTGTTGAGGCACGTCCTCGCGATCCGTAGATCGATCTGGTATGTCCTGCTCTATTGTTCAGGTCCTGCCGAAGGTCATATGTATGACCGCGAGCTGTTTTACCTCTGCATTTGCGATGAGGCGGAGCGGGCTGGTGTTCGGCTTGAGTTGTCGTTTTATCCCGACCACGTGGTGGTCGGTCGGCCGCATTGCACGATGGTGGTATGTGCTCCGGCACCTCGTCGTCGAACTGAGGTAGAAATTTGCGCTTCAGGTAGCTTTTGGCTGGGCACTTGGGGTCGTATTCTTCGGCTGCTAGGACATCGGTCCATTTATTGTTGAGCAGATCCTGGTCAGCTTGAAGCTTCCGCTGCTTCTTTTTTAGGCTCCTTGCAGTGTCTATTAGCTAGCGCTTGAAGCGCTCCTGCTCAAGAGGTTGCTCGGACACGATGAAATCCTCAGTGCCGAGGCTTGCCTCATCCTTAGAGAGCGGAAGATAATTACTGTCCTCTGAGTCTTCGTGTGTGGCCTGTTTACCAGGGCTAACTTTCCCATCTTCCCGTTTATCCTGTTCGGCAGTTGCATCAACAGGGTCTTCGTTGTCTTCAGCACCTTTCGGAGTGTTATCTTCTCATGTGTCAGTGTTGCTATCTTTGCTGCGGCGTGACTTAGAGCGGCGCCACTGACGCCGGCGTTTTGATTGTATCTCGGGAGGTTTATCCTCAACTGGATCTTCCTTGTCATCGCTGCTATTCTCTTTTGGTGCATCCGCCATGTATACATCATACGAGGAAGTGGCCGTCCAGCGTCCGGTAAACGGCGGGTTTTAAGCCTCTTCTTCTCCAGCATCGTCGTCCATACCGTTGATGTCGTCGGAGCCATAATCGAGCATGTCAGTTAAGTCTTCGACAGTGGCTACGAAGTGGGCGGTGGGTGGGAAGCGAAATTCTCCGTCATCAGCCTCCGGTTAGAACCGGATACGATTCGTCTGTGAGTCCCCCGCTAAGGATAGTGCTCTTAACGAGTTTAACACGTCGCCCAAGGGCGAGTGTCGGAAGATGTCCGCGGAGCTGAATTCGACGATCGATGACCGATCAAGCTTGACGTACGCGGACGCACAAGGTTCGGAACCTGTAGCCGGAGACGAATCCATGGTTCCGGTGACATAGATGTCACTTGATATTAAGACTGTGTGCGGCTCCAACGCCGCTGAGTCTGCGGCTTCCGCGACGGGGTTAAGCTTCCCGTCTTCGGATGGCGCGATCTGCTCCGAATCTAGGGCCAGAGCAGCTACAGGTACTATCTCCTGCGTATGGACCGATGACAGATTTATGTCATGTTCATCGTGGTGACAGGGGCGGCTGCCGTGGTCTCGAATCCATCAAACATCAAGTCTCCACGGATATCCGCGGCGTAGTTCAAGCTTCCAAATCTGACCTGATGGCCGGGGTCATCGCTTTCGATCTGCTCCAGATGGTCAAGCGAGTTGGCCCGCAGTACGAAGCCGCCGAATACAAATATCTGTTCGGGGAGAAAGACTTCCCCTTGGACAGCGTCGTTGAGGATGGTAGAAGGAGCCATCAATCCTCTTGACGACGGCATAGTGGAACTCTCAATGAAAGCACCAATGTCAGTGTCAAAACCGGCGGATCTTGGGTAGGGGGTCCCGAACTATGCGTCTAAGGTCGATGGTAACAGGAGACGGGGGACACGATGTTTACCCAGGTTCGGGCCTTCTCTATGGAGGTAATATCCTACTTCCTGCTTGATTGATCTTGATGAATATGAGTATTACAAGAGTTGATCTACCACAAGATCGTAATGGCTAAACCCTAAAAGTCTAGCATGTCTGACTATGATTATGAGGATATATCTACAGACCTAGCCCTCCGGTTTATATAGACACAGGAGGGATCTAGGGTTACATAAGGTTGGTTACAGAGAAAGGAATCTTCATATTTGGCCGCCAAGCTTGCCTTCCACGCCAAGGAGAGTCCCATCCAGACACCGGTAGAGTCTTCGGCCTTTGTATCTTCACAGCCCATCAATCCGACCCATGTCTAATAGGTCGGACACCCGAGGACCCCTTAGTCCAGGACTCCCTTAGATGTTGATCCAACAGCCGTGCTCCTTCTTCAACCTCTGTTCTTGCTCCTGTCTCCCGTGATTAGCAGTGCTCCGCGCACCCAAACCAGTCAAATTTCCCACTCCTCTCCGTCTGCGACTCCACCGCCGTGTCTTCCCCACCTCTGGGTCGTTCCAGTCTGGGGCCTCGTCATCGTCCACTGGCCTTGGTGCGCTCAGCATGATGTGATCAACGTGGTCAACAAATGAGAATCATCAGAAGATGACTATACGTGAGAAGCTGACAGTGGTGACGCACCACGCCCATGGATGCATGCATGCAACTGCATCCTTTTTACCCTAAAAATAATGTTTTCTCCCCCTGACTGCTAGGACCCACCAGCTACATCTTCGCACACAAGGAAGTGCGTCCTTATTACAGGAAAAAAATACCCCCCCTGATAGCTGGGACCCAGTAGCTATATCTTCACATGCAAGGAAGTGTGTCCTTATCCTCCCTGACAGCTGGGACCCACCCGGTCGAAGCGTACGTACCGTTGTCTATCTTGTCGGAACATGTACGTACATACTGGTCGATCGGTCGCTCTACAACGATGAACCGTGGCTGAGTAAGTAGCAGCACATGTCATAGTAGAGCCCCCCCCCCACGTAGCAGTTCAGGTTGTCTCGTCTAAACCTTGTACATGTACATACAGCCACATGCCAAAAAATACGACCACGTACGTACATATGGGCGGGGTCTCGATGAAGGAAATATGACCTAGAGGCAATAATAAAGTTGTTATTTATATTTCCTTATATCATGATAAATGTTTATTATTCATGCTAGAATTGTATTAACTGGAAACTTAGTACATGTGTGAATACATAGACAAACAGATTGTCCCTAGTATGCCTCTAATTGACTAGCTCATTAATCAAAGATGGTTAAGTTTCCTAGCCATGGACATGTGTTGTCATTTGATGAACGTGATCACATCATTAGAGAATGATGTGATGGACAAGACCCTTCCGTTAGCTTAGCATAATGATCGTTCAATTTTATTGCTACTGCTTTCTTCAAAACTTATACATGTTCCTCTGACTATGAGATTATGCAACTCCCAAATACCATAGGAACACCTTGTGTGCTATCAAACGTCACAATGTAACTGGGTGATTATAAAGATGCTCTACAGGTGTCTCCGATGGTGTTTGTTCAGTTGGCATAGATCGAGATTAGGATTTGTCACTCTGTGTATCGGAGAGGTATCTCTGGGCCCTCTCGGTAATGCACATCACTATAAGCCTTGCAAGCAATGTGACTAATGAGTTAGTTACGGGATGTTGCATTACGGAACGAGTAAAGAGACTTGCCGGTAACGAGATTGAACTAGGTATTGAGATACCGACGATCGAATCTCGTGCAAGTAACATACCGATGACAAGGGGAACAACTTATGTTGTTATGCGGTTTGACCGATAAAGATCTTTGTAGAATATGTAGGACCCAATATGAACATCCAGGTTCCGCTATTGGTTGTTGACCGGAGACGTGTCTCGGTCATGTCTACATAGTTCTCGAACCCGTAGGGTCCGCACGCTTAACGTTCGGTGACCCATTAAGGCCCAATACGAATTCCCGTAACTCCCCGGTACTCTGAAAAATACCTGAATCACTCAGAACCTTTCTGATGTCCGAATATAGTCGTCCAATATATCGATCTTTATGTCTCGACCATTTCGAGACTCCTCGTCATGTCCTTGATCACATCCAGGACTCCGAACTACCTTCGGTACATCAAATCACATAAACTCATAATACCAATCATCACCGAACGTTAAGCGTGCGGACCCTACAGGTTCGAGAACTATGTAGACATGACCGAGACACGTCTTCAGTCAATAATCAATAGCGAAACCTGGATGTTCATATTGGCTCCTACATATTCTATGAAGATCTATACCGGTCAAACCGCATAACAACATACGTTGTTCCCTTTGTCATCGGTATGTTATTTGCCCGAGATTCGATCGTCGGTATCTCAATACCTAGTTCAATCTCATTACCGGAAAGTCTCTTTACTCGTTCCGTAATGCACTATCCTGCAACTAACTCATTAGTTGCATTGCTTGCAAGGCTTATAGTGATGTGCATTACCGAGAGGGCCCAAAGATACCTCTCCGACAATCGGAGTGACAAATCCTAATCTCGATCTATGCCAACTCAACAAGTACCATCGGAGACACCTGTAGAGCACCTTTATAATCACCCAGTTACATTGTGATGTTTGGTAGCACACAAAGTGTTCCTCCGGTAATCGGGAGTTGCATAATCTCAATATCATAGGAACATGTATAAGTCATGAAGAAAGTAATATCAGTAAACTAAAACGATCAAGTGCTAAGCTAACGGAATGGGTCAAGTCAATCACATCATTCTCCTAATGATGTGATCCTGTTTATCAAATGACAACTCTTGTCTATGGTTAGGAAACATAACCATCTTTGATCAATGAGCTAGTCAAGTAGAGGCATACTAGTGACACTCTGTTTGTCTATGTATTCACACATGTATTATGTTTCCGGTTAATTCAATTCTAGCATGAATAATAAACATTTATCATGATATAAGGAAATAAATAATAACTTTATTATTGCCTCTAGGGCATATTTCCTTCAGATCTTGCGTGTGCATAGGAATTTTTTTGAAATAACTGTGTTCACCAATAGTGGTATCAGTGCCAGGTCTATGCGTAGATGTTATATGCACGAGTAGAATACAAAGGAGTTGTGGGCATGGGTACATACATATTGCTTTCCCTCAGTAGTTGATTCTTGATTCGGAGGTATTGTTGGATGAAGCGGCTCAGACCGACATTACACGTACGCTTACGCGAGACTGGTTCTACCGACGTGCTTCGCACACAGGTGGCTAGTGGGTGTATTTTTCTCCAACTTTAGTTGAATCGGATTCAATGAACATGGTTCTTTCTGAAGATCAAAAAGCAATCACTATACCGCGTTGTGGTTTTTTGATGTGTAGGTAAGAACGGTTCTTGCTCAGCCCGTAGCAGCCACGTAAAACTTGCAACAACAAAGTAGAGGACGTCTAACTTGTTTTTGCAGGGCATGTTGTGATGTGATATGGTCAAGACGTGATGAGATATAAATTGTTGTATCAGATGTTGGTGTTTTGTTAAAGTTATCGGCAACTGGCAAGAGCCTTATGGTTGTCTCTTTATTGCATAATATGCAAGCGCCATATAATTGCTTTACTTTATCGCCATGCGATAGCAATAGTTGCAAAAGCAATAGTTGCTGAGACGACCATGTGACGACACGTTGATCGAGATCAAGATGATGGAGATCATGGTGTCATTCTGGTGATGATAGAGATCATGACGGTGTTTTGGAGATGGAGATCAAAGGCACAAGATGATGATGGCCATATCATGTCACATATTTTGATTGCATGTGATGTTTATCCTTTATGTATCTTATTTTTCTTAGTTCGGCGGTAGCATTATAAAATGATATCTCACTAAATTTCAAGGTATAAGTGTTCTCCCTGAGTATGCACCGTTGTGATAGTTCGTCGTGCCGAGACACCACGTGATGATCAGGTGTGATAAGCTCTACGTTCACATACAACCGGTGCAAGCCAGTTTTGCACATGCGAAATACTCGGGTTAAACTTGACGAGCCTATCATATGCAGATATGGCCTCGGAACACTGGAGGCCGAAAGGTCGAGCGTGAATCATATAGTACATATGATCAACATAGTGATGTTCACCATTGAAAACTACTCCATCTCACGTGATGATCGGACATGGTTTAGTTGATTTGGATCACGTGATCATTTAGATGACTAGAGGGATGTCTATCTAAGTGGGAGTTCTTAAGTAATATGATTAATTGAAATTTAATTTATCATGAACGTAGTCCTGATAGTATTTGCATAACTATGTTATAGATCAATAGCTCGCGATGTAGCTCCCCGTTTATTTTTGATATGTTCATAGAGAAAAACTATGTTGAAAGATGATAGTAGCAATGATGCGGACTAGGTCCGTGATCTAAGGATTACCCTCATTGCTGCACAGAAGAATTGTGTCCTTGGTGCACCGCTAGGTGACGGACCTATTGCAGGAGCAGATACAGACGTTATGAACGTTTGATAAAGCTCGGTATGATGACTACTTGATAGTTTAGTGCACCATACTTTACAGCTTAGAACTGGGACTTCAAAAACGCTTTGAACGCCACAGAGCATATAAGATGTTCTAAGAGTTGAAATTGGTATTTCATACTCATGCCCGTGTCGAGAGGTAGAAGACCTCTGACAGTACTTTGCCTACAAGATGGAGGAGAATAGCTCAACTAGTGAGCATGTGCTCAGATTGGCCGGGTACTACAATTGCTTGAATCAAGTGGGAGTTAATCTTCCAGATAAGATAGTAACTGACAAAGTTCTCTAGTCACTATCACCAAGTTACTAGAACTCAGTGATGAACTATAATATGCAAGGGATGACGAAAGTAGTTCCCAAGCTCTTCGTGATGCTGAAATCGGCGAAGGTAGAAATCAAGAAATAGCATCAAGTGTTGATGGTTAACAAGACCACTAGTTTCAAGAAAAAGGGCAAAGGGAAAGAAAGAGGAACTTCAAAGAGGAATAGCAAGCAAGTTGCTGCTCCCATGAAGAAGCTCAAAAGTAGACCCAGGCCTAGAACTGAGTGCTTCTACTACAAAGGAAATGGTCACTGGAAGTGGAACTGCCCTAGATACTTGGTAGATAAGAAGGATGGCAAAGTGAAAAAAGTATATATTTGATATACATGTTATTGATGTGTACTTTCCTAGTGTTTATAACAACACCTCAGTATTTGATACTGGTTCAGTTACTAAGAGAAGTAACTCGAAACGGGAGTTGCAAAATAAACAGAGACTAGTTAAGGGCGAGGTGATGATGTGAGTTGTAAGTGATTCCAAGGTTGATAAGATCACCATCGCACACTCCCTTTACATTCAGGATTAGTGTTGAACCTAAAATAAATGTTATTTGGTGTTTACGTAGAGCATAATATGATTGGATAATGTTTATTGCAATACAGTTATTCATTTAAGTCAAGGATAATTGTTATTCTATTTACATAAATAAAACCTTCTAAGGTCATACACCCAAGGTGAATGGTTTATTGAATCTCAATCGTAGTAATGCACATATTCATAATATTGAAGCCAAAAGATGCAAAGTTAATAATGATAATGCAACTTATATGTGGCACTGCCATTTAGGTTATATTGCTGTAAAGCGCATGAAGAAACTCCATGCTGATGGGCTTTTTGAATCACTTGATTATGAAATCATTTGATGCTTGCGAACCATGCCTCGTGGGCAAGATGACTAAAACTCCATTCTTCGGAACAATGGAGCAAGAAACTGACTTATTGGAAATAATACATACTGATGTATGCAATCCGATGAGTGTTGAGGCTCACGGCGGGTATCGTTATTTTCTGATCTTCACAGATGATTTGAGCAGATATGGGTATATCTACTTGATGAAGCATAAGTCTGAAACATTTGAAAAGTTCAAAGAATTTCAGAGTGAAGTGGAAAATCATCGTAACAAGAAAATAAAGTTTCTGCGGTCTGATCGTGGAGGAGAATATTTGAGTTACGAGTTTGGTCTTCATTTGAAACAATGCGGAATAGTTTTGCAACTCACGCCACCTGGAACACCACAGCATAATGGTGTGTTCGCACGTCATAACCGTACTTTATTAGATATGGTGCAATCTATGATGTCTCTTACCGATTTATCACTATCGTTTTGGGGTTATGCATTAGAGACAGCTGCATTCACGTTAAATAGGGCACCATCTAAATCCGTTGAGACGACACCATATGAACTGTGGTTTAGCAAGAAACCTAAGCTGTCATTTCTTAAAGTTTGGGGCTATGATGCTTATGTGAAAAAGTTTAAACCTGATAAGCTCGAACCCAAATCGGTGAAATGCGTCTTCATAGGATACCCAAAGGAAACTGTTGGGTACATCATCTATCACAGATCCGAAGGCAAGATATTCGTTGCTAAGAATGGATCCTTTCTAGAGAAGAAGTTCCTCTTGAAAGAAGTGATTGGGAGGAATGTAAAACTTGATGAGGTAATTGTACCTTCTTCAGAATTGGAAAATAGTTCATCACAGAAATCAGTTCTAGTGATTCCTACACCAATTAGTGAGGAAGTTAATGATGATGATCATGAAACTTCAGATCAAGTTACTACCGAACCTCGTAGGTCAACCAGAATACGTTCCGCGCCAGAGTGGTACGGTAATCCTATTATGGAGGTCATGTTACTTGACCATGACGAACCTACGGACTATGAGGAAGCGATGATGAGCCCAGATTCAGAGAAATGGCTTGAAGCCATGAAATATAACATGAGATCCATGTATTAGAACAAAGTATGGACTTTTAATTGACTTGTCCATTGATCGATGAGCCATTAAGAATAAATGGATTTTCAAGAGGAAGACAGACACTGATAGTAGTGTTACTATCTACAAAGCTCGAATTGTCACAAAAGGTTTTCGACAAGTTCAAGATGTTGACTACGATGAGATTTTCTCACTCGTAGCGATGCTTAAGTCTGTCCGAATCATGTTAGCAATTGCCACATTTTATGAAATCTGGCAAATGGATGTCAAAACTGCATTCCTTAATGGATTTATTAAAGAAGAGTTATATATGATGCAACAAGAAGGTTTTGTCAATCCTAAAGGTGCTAACAAAGTGTGCAAGCTCCAGCGATCCATCTATGGATTGGTGCAAGCATCTCAAAGTTGGAATATATACTTTGATAAAGTGATCAAAGCATATTGTTTTATACAGACTTGTGGTGAAGCCTGTATTTACAAGAAAGTGAGTGGGAGCACTACAACATTTCTAATAAGTATATGTGAATGATATATTGTTGATCGGAAATAATGTAGAAATTTCTGGAAAGCATAAAGGAGTGTTCGAAAAGAGTTTTTCAAAGAAAGACCTCGATGAAGCTACTTACATATTGAGCATCAAGATCTATAGAGATATATCAAGACGCTTGATATATTTTCAATGAGTACATACCTTGACAAGATTTTGAAGTAGTTCAAAATGGAAAAGTCAAAGAATGAGTTCTTGCCCGTGTTGTAAGGTGTGAAGTTGAATAAAAACTCAAAACCCGATCACGAAAGAGAATGAAAAGTCATTCCCTATGCCTCAATCATAGGTTCTATAAAGTATGCTATGTTGTGTACCAGACCTATTGTGTACCTCACCATAAGCTTGGCAAGAGGGTAAAATAGTGATCCAGGAGTGGATCACTGGACAGCGGTAAATATCCTTAGTGGAATAAGGAAATGTTTCTCGGTTATGGAGGTGACAAAGAGTTCGTCGTATAGAGTTACGTCGATGCAAGCTTTGACTCCGATCTAGATGACTATAAGTCTCGATCTAGATACATATCGAAAGTGGGAGCAATTAGCTAGAGTAGCTCCATGCAAAACATTGTAGACATAGAAAATTTGCAAAATACATACGACTCTGAATGTGGCAGACCCATTGACTAAATTTCTCTCACAAGCAAAACATGATCACTCTTTGGGTGTTAATCACATAGCGATGTGAACTAGATTATTGACTCTAGTAAACCCTTTGGGTGTTAATCACATGGAGATGTGAACTAATCACATAAAGATGTGAACTATTGGTGTTCAATCACATGACGATGTGAACTAGATTATTGACTCTGGTGCAAGTGGGAGACTGAAGGAAATATGCCCTAGAGGCAATAATAAAGTTGTTATTTATATTTCCTTATATCATGATAAATGTTTATTATTCATGATAGAATTGTATTAACCGGAAACTTAGTACATGTGTGAATACATAGACAAACAGAGTGTCCCTAATATGCCTCTACTTGACTAGCTCGTTAATCAAAGATGGTTAAGTTTCCTAGCCATGGACATGTGTTTTCATTTGATGAACGGGATCACATCATTAGAGAATGATGTGATGGACAGGACCCTTCCGTTAGCTTAGCATAATGATCGTTCAGTTTTATTGCTACTACTTTCTTCAAAACTTATACATGTTCCTCTGACTATGAGATTATGCAACTCCCGAATTTCGGAGGAACACCTTGTGTGCTCCGATGGTGTTTGTTGAGTTGGCATAGATCGAGATTAGAATTTGTCACTCTGTGTATCAGAGAGATATCTCTGGGCCCTCTCGGTAATGCACATCACTCTAAGCCTTGCAAGCAATGTGACTAATGAGTTAGTTACGGGATGTTGCATTACGGAACGAGTAAAGAGACTTGCTGGTAACGAGATTGAACTAGGTATTGAGATACCGACGATCGAATCTTGGGAAAGTATCATACCAATGACAAAGGGAACAACGTATGTTGTTATGTGGTTTAACCGATAAAGATCTTCATAGAATATGCAGGAGCCAATATGAACATCCAGGTTCCGCTATTGGTTATTGACCGGAGATGTGTCTCGGTCATGTCTACATAGTTCTCGAACCCGTAGGGTCCGCACGCTTAACGTTCTATGACGATTTGTATTATGAGTTATGTGATTTGATGACCGAAGTTTGTTCGGAGTCCCGATGAGATCGGGGACATGACGAGGAGTCTCGAAATGGTCGAGACGTAAATATCGATATATTGGAAGGCTATATTCGGACATCGCAAAGGTTCCGAGTGATTCGGGTATTTTTTGGAGTACCGGAGAGTTACAACAATTCGTATTGGGCCTTAATGGGCCATATGAGAAGGGCGAGAAAGGCCTCAAGGGTGGCCGCGCCCCTTTCCCATGGACTGGTCCGAATTGGACTAGGGAAAGGGGGCGCCCCCTTCCTTCCTTCCTTCTCCTTCTCCCTTCCCTTTTTCCTATTCCACGTGGGAGGTAGAATCCTACTAGGACTAGGGAGTCCTGGTAGGACTCCACACTTTGGGCGCGCCCTATGAAGGCCGGCCTCCTCCTCCCTCCATCCTTTATATACGTGGCCAGGGGGCACCCTAGAGACACACAAGTTGATCATTGATCCCTTAGCCGTGTGCGGTGCCCCCCTCCACCATAATCCACCTCGGTCATATTGTAGCGGTGCTTAGGCGAAGCCCTGTTCCGATAGCATCATCATCACCGTCATCACGCCGTCGTGCTGACGAAGCTCTCCCTCGACACTCTGCTGGATCGTGAGTTCGTCGGATGTCACCGAGCTGAACGTGTGCAGATCACAGAGTGTCGTACTTTCGGTACTAGGATCGGTCGATTGTGAAACGTACGACTACATCAACCACGTTGTCATAACGCTTCCGCTTACGGTCTACGAGGGTACGTGGACAATACTATTCCCTCTCCTTGCTATGCATCACCATGATCTTGCGTGTGCGTAGGAATTTTTCTGAAATTACTGCGTTCACCAACACTCGAACGCCTACTCGCGCATACGTACGGCCAGGGCTCATGTACTTGGCTGGGTTGGAACGGAGAAACTGCATCCTCGTGTTCATCGGGAGGCAAAGGAATGCGTCGTGTTCATCAGGAGGCAACGGAATACGTCGTGTTCATCGGGAGCCAACCGGCTTGGACAGAATAGCCGATCAAAACGAGGCTTGGCGTACCGCAGAACGGAGGAAATGGCCTTGTCTTCGACCGGCCATGGTCAAAACAGGATCCTGTTCATCGGGAGGGGTCTGGTGTACCGCAAAATGGAGGAAACGGACTTCTCTTGGACCTCATACGGTCGAAACGGGGTCCTGTTGATCGGGAGGGGTGTGGCGTATGGCAAAACGGAGGAAACAAACTTGTGTTGGAGCGCTACGGTCGAAACGGGGGTCCTCTTCATCGGGAGGGTGTGGCGTACCAAAAAACGAGACTCTATGGGATATAGTTCATCTCCACTGTCGACCTCCTCCAGCCTCCATGAGCTACTGTTCATCCACCGTCGACCTCCTCCAGCCTCCACCTGCGACTGTTCATCCACGGGCTCCTGTTCATCCAGCCTCCACCGCTCCTCCACCACTATTGTTCAACTAACCCTCTCCACGGGGTCCTGTTCAACCACCTCTCCATAGGCTACTGTTCATCCAGCCGTCCACCGGCTACTGTTCAACCAGCCCTCCACGGGGTCCTGTTCATCAACCCCCAACCGGCTCAATCAGGGTCCTGTTCATCTAGCGGCAACACCATGGGGTCCTGTTCATCCAACCCCCAACTGGGAACTGTTCATCCAACCCCCCCCCAACAACACTCACTGTTCATCAAGGGAAGGAGGCAGCAGGGTTCGATCGGCTTCAGTTAGCAGCAGTAGTGAAGGAATCACTCGGGTTCAGTTAACAGCAAGGGATCGATCGCTCGGGTTCAATAACGTAGCTAGTGCAATCGCTCGGGTTCAGTTAGAGCGCAACACCTAGCACACACGCACGTACGTGTAGGAGAGAAATGCACAAACCTTTGTGCATCGCTCGGTCCCGACCACCCAGCGTAACCGGGAACACCCTGATATTTTCCTCGCCCTCGCTTCTACCATGGGTTTTTCCGTCATGGACGGCCCAAAGAATGTCATGCAGCTGCGTCTCCAGCCCGCCCAGGACGAAAAGCCCATTTTTCTGTCATGATTTTTTGTCATAGAAGTAGGAGCCCACCACATCTATGATGATACCGGGTTTTGTCACAATTATCATCATAGAAGTGTCATAAGCATGACAAAAAAAAATCGTTTGGCCCAAAATGTCACGGATACGTCTTTTTGTTGTAGTGAAGATACCAAATCATGTATATAAGAATTCAGAGAAGAATCAGATAATATTCATAGATAAGTTGATCATAAATCCATAATTCATCAGATCTCGGCAAACACACCGCAAAAAGAGTATTACATCTGATAGATCTCCAAGAACATCAAGGAGAACATGGTATTGAGAATCAAAGAGAGAGATAAGAAGCCATCTAGCTACTAGCTATGGACCCGTAGGTTTGAGGTAAACTATTCACGCTTCATCAGAAGGGCAATGGAGTTGATGTAGAAGCCCTCCATGATCGAATTTCCCTCCGGCAAGGTGCCAGAAAAGGTCCCTAGATGGGATCTCACGGGTATAGAAGGTTGCGGCGGTGGAAAAGTGTTTTTGTGGATGCCTCTGGAGGTTTGGGAATAGATGTGAATATATAGGACGAAGAATTAGGTCAGGGGGTGTTGGAGTAGGACACAAGGCAGGGGCGCACCCCTGTGGCTTGTCGTCTACTCCAAGGTCTTTTGACTCGGAGTCCAAGTCCAACATGTGTCTTCTGGTCCAAGAAAAATCATCGCGAAGGTTTCATTCTGTTTGGACTCCATTTGGTATTCCTTTTCTGCGAAACTGAAAAACAAGGAAAAACAGAAACTGGCACTGGGCTCTGGGTTAATAGGGTAGTCTAATGCATATAAAACATCCAAAACAAATAATATAATAGCATGGAACAATCAAAAATTATAGATACGTTGGAGACGTATCAGACCTAGTCATCCGGGGCCCACCGGGACATCCGGCCCTGCCCGGATATCCGGCTCGACCACATCAAGGAGCAACAGAAGTTCAGCAAAGACAAGCCGGACATCCGGTCAGAGGCCCGGACATCCGGCTCGTCCTAAGCTGTCGGACATCCGCCCCAAGCCTGGACATACGGCACCTGCCTGTGCGCAGAGATGGGGCCAAAGGCACATGTACCCCTCTCCTTTCACCACACTTGTACTAGCACTACAAATAGACTACCCCCTTCTCCTTCTAGGGTTAACAAAGGTTAGAGCTCATTTAAGATTGAGCTTTACTCATCCACTTACCACTCCATTGGAGTTCAAGACCTCCATGTGAGATGATGCCCAAGTGGATTTAAGACCCCTTCATGGGAAGATCCCTCTAGGATTCAAGACCTCTCTGTAGGATCGAAAGTATGTCTAGAGGGGGGGTGATTAGACTACTTGACCAAATAAAAACTTAACCTTTTCCCAATTTTAGTTCTTGGCAGATTTTAGCTATTTTAGAACAAGTCAAGTAATCATCACACAATTCAAGCAAGCATGCAAAGAGTATATTGGCAGAGGAAAGTAAAGCATGCAACTTGCAAGAATATAAAGGGAAGGGTTTGGAGAATTCAAACGCTATTGGAGACACGGATGTTTTTCCCGTGGTTCGGATAGGTGGTGCTATCCTACATCCACGTTGATGGAGACTTCAACCCACGAAGGGTAACGGTTGCGCGAGTCCACACAGGGCTCCACCCAAGGGCAACGGTTGCGCGAGTCCACGGAGGGCTCCACTCACGAAGGGTCCACGAACAAGCAACCACCCACAAAGGGTCCACGAAGAAGCAACCTTGTCTATCCCACCATGGCCATCGCCCACGAAGGACTTGCCTCACTAGCGGTAGATCTTCACGAAGTAGGCGATCTCCTTGCCCTTACAAACTCCTTGGTTCAACTCCACAATCTTTTCGGAGGCTCCCAAGTGACACCTAGCCAATCAAGGAGACACCACTCTCCAAGAAGTAACAAATGGTGTGTAGGTAATGAACTCCTTGCTCTTGTGCTTCAAATGATAGTCTCCCCAACACTCAACTCTCTCTCATAGGATTTGGATTTGGTGGAAAGAAGATTTGAGTGGAAAGCAACTTGGGAAGGCTAGAGATCAAGATTCATATGGTAGGAATGGAATGTCTTGATCTCAACACATGAGTAGGTGGTTCTCTCTCAGAACAAATGAGTTGGAATGATGTGTGTGTTCTGATGGCTCTCCCACTGAATGAGAAAGAGGTGGAGGGGTATATATAGCCTCCACACAAAATCCAACCATTACACAATTTTCCAATCTCGGTGGGACCGAATAAATAAACTCGGTCTGACCGAAATAGTAAACCTAGTGACCGTTAGGAATTTCGGTGGGACTGACATGCAACTCGGTAGGACCGATTCGGTTAGGGTTTGGGCATAACGTAATCTCGGTGAGACCGATTACACAAACTCGGTGAGACCGAATTTGGTAATTAGCTAACCAGAGAGTTGGTCAGGCAAACTCGGTGGGACCGATTTGCTCTTTCGGTGAGACCGAGTGGAACTCGGTGAGACCGAAAAGTTACAAAGGGGAAACACTGAGTTTACATTGCAATCTCGGTGGGACCGATTCGCTCTTTCGGTGGGACCGAAAAGTTACGAAAGGGAAACAGAGAGTTTGCAACCGCATCTCAGTGGGACCGAGAACCTTATCGGTAGAACCGAATTGCTAGGGTTTGGCAGTGGCTAATGACAAGTGAAACTCGGTGGCACCGGATAGGAAGAATCGGTAGGACCGAGTTTGGCTTAGAGTTTAGGTCATATGTGGATATGGGAAAGTAGTTGAGGGTTTTTGGAGCATATCACTAAGCACATGAAGCAAGAGGCTCATTAAGCAACACCTCATCCCTCCTTAATAGTATTGGCTTTTCCTATGGACTCAATGTGATCTTGGATCACTAAAATATAAAATGAAGAGTCTTGAGCTTTTGAGCTTGAGCCAATCCATTGTCCTTAGCATTTTGAGGGTTCCACTTTCACATCCATGCCATGCCAATCATTGAGCTTCCCTGAAATAATTGTCTTGGAATAGTATTATCTCAATGAGCTATATGTTGTTATGAATTACCAAAACCACCTAGGGATAGTTGCACTTTCAATCTCCCCCTTTTTGGTAATTGATGACAACATATAGATCAAAGCTTCGACAAAAGATAATAAGCATGAAATATATCGTCGCTTTGAGAAGTATGTGATAAGTAAGAGCTCCCCCTAAATTTGCGCATATTTAAAATTTGCTTTGGACTGCAAATGCACAAAGAGTTAGAGTCATGGGTTACTCTTCCATGTCACATACATCTTGGTGGAGCGCTCAAAATGATAAGATTGAAATACATGCACTCATCACCAAGAATAGTGAATGATCACAAACGATAGATAGAATGGTAATATTTAAGCAAGCATTAAGCAAACATTAAGTGTAGCTTATGATCAAACACATGATCATCGATGTCTCACAAGCATAAGGATGTAGTATCAAGCACTCAAAAGCAGAAAAGGTTCGAAAAACCACCAAATAAAGCAAGAGAGAAAAGCAACACTCTCTCTCTCGAAGCCTATGATCTATACATCTTCTCCCCCTTTGGAAACAAGTTACCAAAAAGTTCCTAGAAAATGCATAGTGCTAAATCGACGCTCAGGCTTGATCTTCAGGTGGTGGTGGAGTCCGGATCACTCCAAGGACGAAGGCTTCTGTAGATGTTGAAGTAGTCGCTGGAGTTGGAGCTGAAGTAGATGCTGGAGCTGAGGCTGTAGCTGGTGCTGAAGTGGTGGCTCTAGTGTCAGCAACTGGCACGGCAGACGACCTTGGGCCTCGTGGCACTCTAGAAAATGCTTGAGTCGTGGTCCTGCCTCTCCTCTCATTCATGTCCTCCTGGAGCTGCTCCACTGCAGACTGTACTTCTGTTACCTTGACATCCAAGTCATAGAACATCTGTTCCATGATCCTCTCTAGGCTCTGCTGATTTTTAGTGAGGTTTGCCAAACTTTGCTCAATTCTCAGCGTGGATGCAATCAAGTAACTGAGCTGCTCTTGCTTGGTCTTCAAGAAATAGTCAGATGCCTCCTCTTGAGTAGGCATCCTGGCAGCTTTTTCCTTCTTCGCCTTCTCCTTCTTTGCGTATGCTTGTGCAGATGATGGCTCGTTCTCAGTCATAACAACTTCATTGTTCTCGAAATCTGGACGGATGGGCAGGTGTTCCTTATCTAACAAATATACGCCCGTGCCCATCTTGGAGTTGATGAGCTCCTGAATCTGAGGGGCATATCCACAGCTCCTCTTCTGATCTGCAGCTCTCCTTTTGATTGTTTCCACTATAAGGCTCATAACTTTGAATTTTTGAGGCACATCAAACACATGTAGCAAGTTGATAGCATGGCCTCTGATCATCTTGTGATCTCCAGACTTGGGCAGAAGGGTGTGCCTAAGGATATAGTTGATCATAGGCAATCCTGAGAGCAGATAATGCACTGAGCCAAACTTGAATGTGTCAAGTGCTTCATTGGGGATCTCCTTGTACATGTTGGACATTGAGTTATGATCCATTTTCTTCTTGGCATAGATATCCAAGTCCTCATCTTGCTCTTCTGGGGCATTGATGATCTGTGCCCACTCAGCCACTGTAGATTGGTACCTTGTACCCTCTGACATCCAAGTAATCCTTCCATCCGGATAAAAGTGAGCTGTGGAGTAGAACTGCATGATGAGTTCCTCGTTCCACTTTGTGAGCTTCTGCCCAACAAAGTCAGCTACTCCACAAGCACTAAAGCTGTCAAATACTCCAGGATAGTGCTCCTCATTCTCCTTGATATATGTCCAGTCAACCCATCGCATATCATAGACAATGGGCTTCTTATCTAGCAGCACCGTCTCACAGAAATCCTGCTGCTCCTTGGTGTGAAACCTGTAATCCACGGTAGTCCTTCTCCTAGAAGCATATGGATCTACTTCTCTCCATTTCCTGAGCCCTGAGTCTCTCCTGAGCTTCATATCCTCAGCCACAGGATGAGCATCGTTGTGGTCTGGGATCTTGGGCTTGAGCTTCCGAAGGACACTCTCTTCCTCTTCTTCAATAGCTTCAGGCACTGGGGCCTTGTTCTTCTCAGCTGCAGGAATGCTCCGTGTGTTCCTCTTGGGCTTTGGCTTAGATGCAGCCTTAGGTGCTTCCTTGGGCTTGGATGCAGCTCCCCCTGACCTTATGGCATCTCCCATAAGTTTGGGTGCCTTGGGCGCTGGTGCAGCTGCCTCTTCTTCCTCCTCCTCTTCTACCATGATGGAGGCTCTCCCAAGCACTTTGGCTACAGTCTTCTTTACCCTCTCTTTCCTTTTCTTGCTCTCAGCAGCAATGGGCTCAATGGGAGCAGGTGCAGGCTTCTCAGTTGAAGCTCTAGCCTTTGACATTGGTTGCCTCCCTGCTGGCCTCTTGATTTTCAGGCCTGGCTTTGAGCCTTGAGCTGGCTCAATTCTCTTGGAAGTGGCCTCTTCCTCTGCCACATAGTCCTCATCTTCAGAATCAGACGTTCTCTTCTTCCTTTGACGTGTGGCAGCCTTAGGCAGATTGCTGGGGGTGCTTCTGCTGCCATCATCAGAAGAACTTGAGGGGCTAGTGCCCTCACTCATCACAACTTGCTGCTCTGAGAGGTTCTGGCTGTCACTTTGATCAGACATGTTGCAAACTGACTGCTGACCCTGTGAATAGATTATAGAAGAGATAGATTGGATGAGCATCACAAAAAGCAGAGATTTTTGCAAAAGATTAATTCAAAAACTTAGTTTTAGTTTTCCACAGAAAGCATCTCGGATCTACCGATTTTCAAACTCGGTGACACCGAAGTAGTTTTTGGCACCAGAACTGGTGAACTCGGTCAGACCGAGTCATAGTTCGGTGGCACCGAGACTGCTAGGGTTTCACAGAATTCCAAAATCGGTCGCACCGATAAGTTATTCTCGGTCAGACCGAGTTTCACTTGTGCAATGGCAAAAGCTAGATCGGTGGGACCAAGTTTTTCAACTCGGTGGGTCCGAGATGGTTTCGGCGGAAACCTAACCCTAAATTTTTTGAATTAAACCTAATCTACGAGCGTTTTGACTGGATAGAAGTGTTTCAATCATGGCAAGAATCATGATGATCACAATGTGCTAGGAATCAGATTGAGGAATAGCACAAAGATCAAGTCCATACCCTAGTTTGGCGTGGACTTCCTACGGCGGCAACGGTGGGGCAGAAATCCCATTGACGGCGATGGAGACCAGCGATAGGAGGCTGCTGGCAGCAAGGAGACGATCCGGAGACCACGAAGGCAGAGGAGGCTATCGCGCGAGCGAGGAGGTTTCGGAGAAATTTCCAAAATTCTGCCCGTCACTATATATAGCCCGACCCTGTCGGTGTGACCGAGTGGAACAACTCGGTGGCACCGAGATGCAAAACTGTGTGCAGTTATTGCAACTCGGTGTGACCGAAAAGTTCAAATCGGTTGCACCGAGATCGAAAACCTAGATCAAGTTAATGAACTCGGTAGGACCGAAATGGAGTATCGGTCAGACCGAGATTCATAAAGAGGTTTTGGAAGTTTAAGTCTATGACGAATCGGGGACTCCGAGCGCTCCTCACACAGAGTGGTTCAAATCTGACTTGATCAAATTTTGTGATGCAGCATGAATAGAGTTTGAGACGAGAAAAGCATAGATAGCTAGAGGAGGTTCTTAGGCATTCTTGTCCATCCACTTGGCAAAAGAAGATAAAGCCGAACAATCAAAACAACAAGTGGATGTCCTCGAATGAGTAAAATATGCAATCAGCATGCTCACACAATAAGATGGCAAATGAAATATGTGGCAAGGCATGCACAACCAATTCTAGCATCTATCAAGCAATTTGCGATGACTAGGTCATCTATATATGAGTATATTGACTTAGGAGTCAAGTGAGAACACTTGATCGTAGGTCATACTCATCGTTTAAGCTCAAGTGGGGTTACCACTTTTATATAAAGCATTGTTGTGTTCACATCTTTAGAGTTGCTTTAGCTCAAGTCTTAGAGTAAAGCTCCCCCTAGATGTGATATCCCCCCTAAGAGGGATGAACTAACCTTGGGTTTTGTCGATGATGACTTCATGTAGACATTGAAGATGTGGATGCTCAATGTTGATGTAGATCTCTTGGAGCTATCCAATTGAGTGAATTGCACTTTCAATACCTACATGGGTTAGTCCCACAAGGAACAAACAAGGATATCCATAGACATAGAGTGATGCACACAAAAGATGATGTCCATGAAAACTTTTAGGTTACCTTGTCCCTTGTCTTACCAACAAGAGGGTTTGTGACTCCTTGAACTAGTGCAAGATGTGGAAGTTGATTGCACTTGTTCTTGCCAAAATGATAAGAGTGAAGTATGTTGGCGGAGTCACCCTCAAGAACTCTCTAGTTCTTCTTCTTTTGGATCCACATCATCTTGATGGGAATCCTTGGAGTTGTAGTCGTACTTGATGAAGTGGAACTTGAGGTAGTCTTGGTAATCCACTTGACTAAGGTCTTAGGAGCTTCTTCAAATGCATCAATTTCCTCTTGAAGCTTGTCCTTGCCTTTTTGCTCGTAGTCTTGTGGTGGAAGATCATCTTGAGCTTGTGTCCCCTTGAAAAACTTCTCTTGTTGAGGGATAAACTTTGTCTTGGGGTATTGATCTTCTTCCCATTCAACTCCATTGGCATTGAACTTTTGTTCAAAACCAATACCTTGATTCTTCCGGTGCATTCCTTGCTTGCGCACAATCTCCTCGAATTGCTTACTCCCGGCAAGGCTTTTGTACACTCCTTTCTCTATAATTTCCTTCAATAAGCTATTTTCTTGCTCAAGTGTAACTTGGCTAAGAGAATCATTAGTGGAATCAAGAGAACTACTAGAAGCAACAATATTGTATTTAGCATGATCATTGTTACTACTAGCGGAAGAATCTTTCTTGTTAGATTTGACTTGAGGCATGTAAGTGGATAAGAGTAAACGCTTGGCAATGTAAGAAGAACTTTTCTTGCGGAGATCATCATTGATTGCCTTTAAGAACTCATGCTCTTGCTCAAGATTGAGCTTTTCAAAGCGTAGCTTCTCATGAGCTCTTAAAAGTTCTCGATGATCTTTGAAGATAGTGTCATGAGCTAACTTAAGAGTTTTTAGTTCTTTAGTTAGAGCCTCAATCTTCTCCTTAACATTGTCATTCGTTTTATCTTGATTAGCATGATTAATTGGTCTTTCATCATGGTATTCATCACTAGAGTTGTCACCAAGCAAATCATCACCTAACAAGTCATCTTCATCACTATCAAAATCAACATACTCGGGGTGTGTTACCTTAGGACCTTTGGCCATGAAGCATCTTCCAATTCCTTCATTTGGTGAGTCAAATATGTCATAGGAGTTGGTTGACACAAGTGCTAGACCGGCAACACCTTCATCTTGAGTATCTTCGGAGTCGGAGTGATAACTTATCTCGGAGTGGCTGTCGGAGTCGGAGCCGGATACCCATTCACCAACATGAGCTTGATGTCTTCGTCTTGTGTAGCTCCTTGATGATTTTTCCTTCCTTTCCGAATCCTTGCTTCTCCGTGAGTATCTTCGTTCATAACGATCATCTCTACTCCTTCTCTCTCTTGGTGGTGATCCTTTGCTTCTTATTTTTGGAGAATCTTCTCTTCTCTTGTAGGGAGCCGTACACTCATTGGAATAGTGTCCGGGTCTTCCACAATTGTAACAGTTTCTCTCTCGACTAGAAGATCTTTTGTCATTGTAGGACCTTGACTTGGAGCTTCTATCTTTGCTTCTACTCTTGTAGAACTTGTTGAAGTTCTTCACCATTAAGCTCAATTCTTCATTGAAGTATTGTTTCTCACTTGATGATGTAGGAGCTTCACATGAGGCTTTGTAGGCACCACTTGACTTGTTGTGAAGTTCCTCTTTATCCTTAAGTGACATCTCATGAGCAACAATTCTTCCAATCACTTCCGTTGGCTTGAGATCTTTGTAATTGGGCATCATTTGGATCAATGTGCACACGGTATCATATTTTCCATCCAAGGCTCTTAGGTTCTTCTTGATGATGAATCTATCGGTCATCTCTTCACTTCCTAAGCCGGCAATCTCATTTGTGATGAGAGCAAGCTTAGAGTACAATTCAGCGACACCTTCACCATCCTTCATCTTGAACTTGTCAAGTTGGCTTTGAAGCACATCCAACTTGGATTCCTTGACGGAGTCGGTACCTTCGTGCATATCAATCAAAGTGTCCCAAATTTCCTTTGCATTCTCAAGGCGGCTGATTTTGTTGAATTCTTCGGGGCATAATCCGTTGAAGAGAATATCACAAGCTTGAGCATTGTATTGCAACATCTTCAACTCATCCGCGGTAGCTTCATGGTTTGGTTCTTTCCCATCAAAGAAGTCACCTTGCAAACCAACACACACAATAGCCCAAACAGCGGGGTTATGTCCAAGAATATGCATTTTCATTTTATGCTTCCAACTAGCAAAATTAGTACCATCAAAGTAAGGACCTCTATGGTGATAATTTCCCTCGCTAGACGCCATACTCTCCTAGGTTGTGAAACCAAGGCTATGACCACCAAAAGCTATGGAGATCAAGCAAATGGAGACCAAAGCTCTGATACCACTTGTAGGATCGAAAGTATGTCTAGAGGGGGGTGATTAGACTACTTGACCAAATAAAAACTTAACCTTTTCCCAATTTTAGTTCTTGGCAGATTTTAGCTATTTTAGAACAAGTCAAGTAATCATCACACAATTCAAGCAAGCATGCAAAGAGTATATTGGCAGCGGAAAGTAAAGCATGCAACTTGCAAGAATATAAAGGGAAGGGTTTGGAGAATTCAAACGCTATTGGAGACACGGATGTTTTTCCCGTGGTTCGGATAGGTGGTGCTATCCTACATCCACGTTGATGGAGACTTCAACCCACGAAGGGTAACGGTTGCGTGAGTCCACACAGGGATCCACCCAAGGGCAACGGTTGCGCGAGTCCACGGAGGGCTCCACCCACGAAGGGTCCACGAAGAAGCAACCACCCACAAAGGGTCCACGAAGAAGCAACCTTGTCTATCCCACCATGGCCATCGCCCACAAAGGACTTGCCTCACTAGCGGTAGATCTTCACGAAGTAGGCGATCTCCTTGCCCTTACAAACTCCTTGGTTCAACTCCACAATCTTGTCGGAGGCTCCCAAGTGACACCTAGCCAATCTAGGAGACACCACTCTCCAAGAAGTAACAAATGGTGTGTAGGTAATGAACTCCTTGCTCTTGTGCTTCAAATGATAGTCTCCCCAACACTCAACTCTCTCTCATAGGATTTGGATTTGGTGGAAAGAATATTTGAGTGGAAAGAAACTTGGGAAGGCTAGAGATCAAGATTCATATGGTAGGAATGGAATGTCTTGATCTCAACACATGAGCAGGTGGTTCTCTCTCAGAACAAATGAGTTGGAATGATGTGTGTGTTCTGATGGCTCTCCCACTGAATGAGAAAGAGGTGGAGGGGTATATATAGCCTCCACACAAAATCCAACCGTTACATAGTTTTCCAATCTCGGTGGGACCGAATAAATAAACTCGGTCTGACCGAAATAGTAAACCTAGTGACCGTTAGGAATTTCGGTGGGACTGACATGCAACTCGGTAGGACCGATTCGGTTAGGGTTTGGGCATAACGTAATCTCGGTGAGACCGATTACACAAACTCGGTGAGACCGAATTTGGTAATTAGCTAACCAGAGAGTTGGTCAGGCAAACTCGGTGGGACCGATTTGCTCTTTCGGTGAGACCGAAAAGTTACAAAGGGGAAACACTGAGTTTACATTGCAATCTCGGTGGGACCGATTCGCTCTTTCGGTGGGACCGAAAAGTTACGAAAGGAAAATAGAGAGTTTGCAACCCCATCTCGGTGGGACCGAGAACCTTATCGGTAGAACCAAATTGCTAGGGTTTGGCAGTGGCTAATGACAAGTGAAACTCGGTGGCGCCGGATAGGAAGAATCGGTAGGACCGAGTTTGGCTTAGAGTTTAGGTCATATGTGGATATGGGAAAGTAGTTGAGGGTTTTTGGAGCATATCACTAAGCACATGAAGCAAGAGGCTCATTAAGCAACACCTCATCCCTCCTTAATAGTATTGGCTTTTCCTATGGACTCAATGTGATCTTGGATCACTAAAATATAAAATGAAGAGTCTTGAGCTTTTGAGCTTGAGCCAATCCATTGTCCTTAGCATTTTGAGGGTTCCACTTTCACATCCATGCCATGCCAATCATTGAGCTTCCCTGAAATAATTGTCTTGGAATAGTATTAGCTCAATGAGCTATATGTTGTTATGAATTACCAAAACCACCTAGGGATAGTTGCACTTTCACTCTCTCCTCCAAGGATTGGGATGAAGTAGTTATCCTTTGTATCCTCTAGTGTTGACTTTGGATCCTCATACCTTCTTTATGTGTATGTGGATTTAGCACATGTGTGTAACGCCCTCAATGCAGCTATATCTCCCACGTGTCGAAGCACGACTTAGAGGCATAACCGCATTGAAAGCAATGTCGCAAGTGAGGTAATATTCACACAACCCATGTAATACAATAGGGGAAAAGAGATACATAGTTGGCTTACAATCGCCACTTCACACAATTACATGAATAAAGCATTACATAATCCAGATACAATCAAGGTCCGACTACGGAACCAAAATAAAAGAAGAACCCCAAATGCGACACGGTCCCCGATCGACCCCAACTGGGCTCCACTACTGATCAACTAGAACGAAACAACACAACGGACAAAGTCTTCATCGAGCTCCTCCTGAGCTTGGTTGCGTCATCTGCACGGACTCATCGGCACCTGCAAGCTGGTTTTGGAAGTATCTGTGAGTCACGGGGACTCGGTAATCTCGCACCCTCGCGATCAAGACTATTTAAGCTTATGGGTAAGGTAAAGGTATGAGGTGGAGCTGCAGCAAGAGACTAGCATATATGGTGGCTAACATACGCAAAAGAGAGCGAGAAGAGAAGGCAAAGCACGATCGAGAAACTATGATCAAGAAGTGATCCTAGGACAACCTACGTCAAGCATAACTCCAACACCGTGTTCACTTCCCGGACTCCGCCGAGAAGATACCATCACGGTAACACACGCGGTTGATGTATTTTAATTAAGGTCAACTTCAGGTTTTCTACAACCGGACATTAACAAATTCCCATCTGCCCATAACCGCGGGCACGGCTTTCGAAAGTTCAAATCCCTGCAGGGGTGTCCCAACTTAGCCCATCACAAGCTCTCACGGTCAATGAAGGATATTCCTTCTAGCAGGAAGACCCGAACAGACTCGGAATCCCGGTTACAAGACATTTCGACAAGGTAAAACTAAACCAGCAACACCGCCCGAATCTGCCGAAAAATCCCGATAGGAGCTGCACATATCTCGTTCTCAGGGCACACTCAGATTGTCTAAACTTCCGGTAGGCCAGCCCAGAGTTGCCCCTGGTGGCCACCGGCGGCTGACAGTTTGGACCAACACTCAGAGGAGCACTGGCCCGGGGGGTTAAAATAATGATGACCCTTGAGTCTGCAGAACCCGAGGGAAAGAAAACGCTAGGTGGCAAATGGTAAAACCAAGGTTCGGCATTGCTGGAGGAGTTTTATTCAAGGCGAACTGTCAAGGGGTTCCCATTATTACCCAACCGCGTAAGGAACGCAAAATCCGGGAACATAACACCGATATGACAGAAACTAGGGCGGCAAGAGTGGAACAAAACACCAGGCATAAGGCCGAGCCTTCCACCCTTTACCAAGTATATAGATGCATTAATTAAATAAGATATATTGTGATATCCCAACAAGTAAACAATGTTCCAACAAGGAACAATCTCCATGTTCCAACAAGGAACAAACTTCAATCTTCACCTGCAACTAACAATGCTATAAGAGGGGCTGAGCAAAGCGGTAACATAGCCAAACAACGGTTTGCTAGGACAAGGTGGGTTAGAGGCTTGGTTCAACAGTATGGGAGGCATGATAAGTAAGTGGTAGGTATCGTAGCATAGGCATAGCAAAAGAGCGAGCAACTAGCAAGCAAAGATAGAAGTGATTTCGAGGGTATGATCATCTTGCCTGAGATCCCACAAGGAAGAAGAACGAGTCCATGAAGAAGACAAACGGACGTAGTCGAATGGATCCTCACAAATGCAACGTTATCGGAACCAACCCGAAGAAGCAACACCGGAAAGAAGCAAACAACATGGTAAACAACCATCACATAAACATGGCATGATGCACAACCAAGAATGATGCATGTCCGGTTTAAATATGCATGGCATGCAAAAAAGCACAAACAACTCTACAAGTTAAGTGGAGCTCAATATGCAATGAGTTGCATATTGACGACACACCACATCAAATATTTAGTTCTCTCTCGGTTAGATACTCAACAATTGAAATGTTGGTTAACATGGCAAGAGGTGAAGCATATAAAAACAAACTAACTAGGCAAGTTTAAATGAGGCCGGAACAACAAACAATTATTCCGGTAAATCCCCATATGCATTTATCAATTTGGTACAACAACAATTTTTAAACATTTAAATGTTATTATCATGATGCGAATGACATGTGCAAGTTATGCAATATTTATTAAAAGTTGATAAGAGCATTATGAAGCATTTGTCACCGTGGTGGAAAGAAAGGGAGTGCCACGGCAACGATAACGGTTCTGGTAGCTCATGGAAATACCGATGCAAAAGGAAAAGTGATGGGAGCATGCAAAAGATGGTGGGGTGATCCCGGTTACCGGGTTCCCACGAGTCAATGACGGCATGGCAACGAGGAGGAACCACTAACGTTCATGGGCGAAAACAACAACTAAACATGCATCTCATACAACACATGCTTTCGTCCACGGGTCGTTGTCTCGGCGGTTATACCTTCCAGGGGCATTCTCGGAGCGGTTCGGGTTCGTAGAGGAAGTAGAGGAAGTAGTCATCCACGGCGACGGTAGTTGTACATGGGCCTTCGGCCACGGAAGTAGTCGTACAACGTTTACGTAGAGGGACTTGGTCTTGCAAAGAGGTACTTGACGGAAGTGGTACTTGACGCGTTCGAGGGTCGTTCATGTCATGGTACTTAGCAAAATCCTCGAAGAAGGTGCTTGACGGGTTCGAGGTGTCCGGACGTAGTGGTACATGTTCGTTTTTCGGAGAGGTACTTGGCGTTCTTCGGTCATAGGTACTTGACGTTCTTAGAGGTTCCAAAGACGGTGGTAGATGAACATGACGCGTCGCCGTGGTACTTGTTGGTCTTGAGGGTCAAGGGTAGTGGAACTTGGCGCCATCCGCGAAAACAGTGCTTGTTCAGGCATTGTAGTCGGTCTTGGCGGGTCGTCATGTAGTCGTGCATGTGTCTTCAGCGGCACCGGGATGCATCTTGGCGGTCTCGTCTCGGTCTTCACTCCAAAATGAAGCAAGGCAAAAGACTCGGGGCGGTGGTACTTGGCGGTCCACAGCAAAGAGGAACCCTGAAGGGGTGGCTCGTGGAAGAACACCGCAGCGAGGCGGTGAGGCCAGGGGAGGCGCATCGGCGAAGCAGGGACTCGCGAGCAGAGGAGCAAGTCGCTGCGCTGGTGCAAGGTGGCGACGAGACGAGGTGGCATAGGGCCGGGCGAGGTGAAGCAGCAGGATGCCGACGAGGGGAAGGTGAGGTCGCTGGACGAGACGGCAAGGCAGGTCAAGGGCGGCGGAGCTCCTGGTCGCAGCGGACAGGATCCAGCAATGTGCGACTTCAAGGAAGCTCGATGAAGGGGCGCGGCAGGGAACAATGCAGGTCGTGACAATGGCAGCGGCACAGAAACCTCGCTGGTGGCCGGCCGGCGGCAAGGTGCGACGAGGAGGGAGAAGGCGAGGTGAAGCACGAGAAGAAGAGGGAGATCGAAGGGAGGACGAGGATGGGATCGGGGCTCCTCGACCTGTGTGGCGGCGCGAGGGAACGAGGGAAGGGAGAGGGATCGAGGGAAGGGCAGGAGAGACGGGGGAGATCGAAGGGAGGATGAGGATCGGGCGTGGGGGCTGCGGTCGAGCACGGTGGCCTATCTCTCCTGGCGGCGCGAGGGAGGGAAACGAGGGAGACGGCACAGGGTCGAGCGGGGAAGGCTAGGGTTAGGCCTGGGGATGGATGTCCTTGGGCCTTAGGAGGGAAAGGTCTGGGCCTTGGAGGCCGGCCCAAAAGAGAGGAGGAGTCAGCTGGGCTTGCTGGATTGGGCTCTCCCTCTCCTCTCTTTATTCTTTAAACGAAAAGAAAATAGTGAGAGAGAGAGAGAGAGAGGAAAAAGAAGGGGGGGTTAGGGAAAAGAGTTTGAGCAGGAGGACAATTTTCCTAGACTCATAAAAATAAACATGACCACAGAAAAATAGAAGTGGCAAGATGCAGGAATTAAATTCAAATTCTTTTGAATATACTTCAAATGGTTTTGAATTCGGACTAGGTTCGGTGTGGCCAAAATGTTCAGGTTTTTTTGGTGGATCTCCGTGCTATGATGAAAGAATATATGGCAATGTTGGAGACCAAGACTTAAGGTAACAATGGCATTGGGATATTTGCAAGTGTGTTTATGGGTGAATCCAAATTATTGGAATATTTAATATAGCTCCCTAATATCGGGAGGATATGTTATAAAGAGAATCACCACGTGAATTCCCTCGGTTTAAATGGATCGAAGATCCATACGGTTTATTTAGTTGAGTTAAGAAAAGAAATGACATGATGGCATGATGACATGATGCAATGCACACGATGCGAAGATGAATGAAACAGACGAAACAAATCACACAACGAAACCCGGAAACCCTGGAAGGCATCTGAAGCTCCGGTCTTGGGGTGTTACAACACTCCACCACTATGAGAGGATCTCGTCCCGAGATCTAGAATGGCACCGGAGGGACAACGGAAGAGAAATTGAAGAGGTAAAACTAAGTTGCTTCTTTGACAAACGAGTGAGACGAAAGAACCTTGCGAGGTTGAACAAATTCGAGAAAAGAATACAACGAAGGTGAACGAAGTTGAAAGCAGTCCGGTAGGGAGAGTGTCAAGGAAGGACAAATTCGGACAACGCTCCGGTTAAAACGGAAGGCAAAAACTTGATAAAATGAAAAGAACTTGAGCAAAAGGGCACGACACTCCGGTTTAATGGATAGGCATGAAAGAACACGATCCTGACAAAGCAATAAGATGGGTTGGAGAGAGCAACATCACAATGCCTCCGGAACGCAGGGAAACAAGATCTTGAGGGAGCACGCTTACAACAAATGCTAGAACGGAGTTGTTGGAAAAACAACAACGAAAAGAATAATCTTGGTATGGTCTTGTGGAAAACATCTCAAATTTTTTTGAGGTGACACCCGGCCACTCACGGGAAAGGAATTGGATTGATATGAACGAGGAGACGAGAAACTATCTCATCGGGAGGATAAGAACTTGTATCATTGATAAACACCATAAGAGCGACAATCCTTAAAGGAAAGCTTTAGGTGGAATATAACCCAAGATAATTCCAATGAAGAAAGTGATGGGTTTAAATACCTCATTCTTGACAACATGTGAATCATGAAACATGAACTCAAATTATCAAGAATGATATAATACCACCTCCAATGATACGGTAGAAAGAATTGCACTCCGGATAGCAAGAAGAAGAAAATTTGAGCTCCCCTGAAAAGAATCTTGACGAACACTTCGAGAAGGAATTAAATCCTTGATGAACCATCATGAAGAACCTTCATGAAGAACTCTGGCAACAAAAGAAATGATCAAACAGAAGGAAAGAGAGGTCAAAAAACACAAGGTGAAACCTTGTAATGATTTAGATGGATCTCCGTGGTGATATAATTGTGAGAGCTTGGAACTCCGGGAAAGAAAGATGAGCACTTGAAACCAAGAATATGTATGATGAACCACTCCGGAATAAGGAATTGAATCAACTCGATGAAACAAGAATAAGAATTACATTATGCTTATCCTTCACCAATTCAAATTGATGACAACCAATGGAATTGGCATACTACTTATTCTCGTAGAAAGGATTAAGATATATAATGCGCAAACTTGAAGAGGCCTTCGATGATCCACTGGTAGGATTTGAAAGAACGGAAGTATGATAACGTAAGAAGAGGAATCTTGAACAAACCACCGTAAGAATTGAAAATGAATGAAGTAGGGGTGAATCACCGGTAAGAATTAGCAAATGAACGAAGATATATGAGAGAGTTTAGATACATGAGAACGAAGGGATCACGAATTGATTAGAGAATATTTGAATGATGCACCGGTAAGAATTAGAGAAAGAGAGCTGAAAGCTGAGAATGAATAAATTCTGAGACGATGGGCTCCGGAGAATCAAACTGAAAAGACTCTTGAATTGCTCCGGATAGGTGAAAAAAAATTCTCACGATCCAAAAACAACTATGAGAGAATGGCAACAAGCTAGAATGACGAGTCTTGAAGAGACAAGAACAAGATTGGGAGAAAAAAATCTTCTTCGGTCTTCACATGATGAGAAAAACCACCAAATTGTTGAGATACTCCGGGATGAAAATGGAAAGGTTGAACCAACGATGAAAGAATTTGAAAGATCAAGGAGAAAGGCATTTGACTGATGATAATTCATTCTTACGTCAAACTTTGACAAGAAATTTGAGGATATCTCCGGGAAATAAGAAGAGTCAGGTAAGATCCTCGGAAAAAACCTGTGGGTTAGGGCCCACTCAAAAGAAACACCGTTGAATGATTTAAAAGATAGATTGCGTCGGTTGAATTAAATGGCTTGAATGAGAGAACATCCTCAAAAGATCTTGAACTACTGTAGAGTGGAAACACGAATCTTTGAGATATCTTGAGCACTCCGGAACAATTGAATAGCGAGAAATGACTGAATATAAGGTGCACCGGCATGAGAAGGCATTTGAAACGAGGAAAAAGGGATATGATCAACACCAAAGCTTGGATTGGTCCACCGGAGAAGAAAAGAGAATGAATAATGATGAACTTGAGGTTCCGTTAGGATCTTCATGAGAATCACTGGATAAGAACATTCAAAGAGAGGAGTAAAGAGGATTCACATCCATAAGATGGATACTTGATAAAGAAATCCGAGTCCTTGAAGAAACAAGGGTGGGTGGGCGGGAAAAACAAAGGAAACTTGGGATGGATGAAAACAAACACCGTTGAGAAGAAGTGATAATAGATCTTGCGAATGTCGAAGTGATCGGATCCACTTGAGGAGAGACACACCAGTTAAAAGGGATTGACAAAAACAATCTTGATGATCAAGAAGGATTAGTATTCACATAGGAGTATGAGAACACCGCTTAGGGAAGGTATGGAATCAACATTTGACTTCGAAGCAACTTGAATACCACAACTCAAAACAAAACAAATGATTGGCTTGCAGAATAAGCCGGAACAAACATATGATAGAGATTTCGTCCGAAGTTTTCGTGGTGGGGCCTACACGGGCTCGATCATACAGCACCATCATGTACAAGGCAGTGCACATGACATACGAAGCGTCCCCGAGTCAGCATAGCCAAGGACTATTTAAGACACAACGAGACCGCTGTAAAACCAACCGTGAATAGGCGGACCACTAGACGTCGAACCCCAATTTCATATCATACATCCGTCGGAAAGATATCCTAAGAGCTACTTGATTTCCCACTTATAAACTCCCGAAACTTTCCCATTATGCAATCAGGTGTTGGGGATACAGGGGAAGCATAATATCTCACCCAAACTAACAAATCCTACATCCAGCTGTATCCATCCTTCAACACATAACCAAGAAACCTTCGGAAATCATCTACCTCAACCTTCGAAAAGCATCCGTTATACAAGTTATGGCAATACTCCCGAACTCCCGCCCCAGTACTGGGTGGCGTCGAGGTTATCTCACCAACGAACTGCATAAAAGAGATTTTCGATGTCGGCATACTAAACTCAGGTATTCCAGAACTGCAACGATAAAATTATGACGACAACACCTCGGAGCTCAACTCCCCGGGACACTGCCACAAAACCCCTGACAGGAGGCACCAAGACAATGTTCTCGTCACAAAACCATCGAAACGATTCCGAGATACCCGCGTGATCCTAAATTTTTTTTAGTGAAATATGAGAAGAGAAGAGTCAAAACTCTACGTCAGGATGCCTCACCAGAGCGACGAAGGGACTGAGGAGTAAAAAGAATTCCTAAACTCTCCGATATATAATTCCTAAATGACTCAAAACATTTTTCTAGACTCAACTCGTCCGCTAATTCGATCAAGCAATGGGGCTCCTAAGGTCGGGGAAGGCTCTAATACCAACTTGTAACGCCCTCGATGCGGCTATATCTCCCACGTGTCGAAGCACGACTTAGAGGCATAACCGCATTGAAAGCAATGTCGCAAGTGAGGTAATATTCACACAACCCATGTAATACAATAGGGGAAAAGAGATACATAGTTGGCTTACAATCGCCACTTCACACAATTACATGAATAAAGCATTACATCATCCAGATACAATCAAGGTCCGACTACGGAACCAAAATAAAAGAAGAACCCCAAATGCGACACGGTCCCCGATCGACCCCAACTGGGCTCCACTACTGATCAACTAGAACGAAACAACACAACGGACAAAGTCTTCATCGAGCTCCTCCTGAGCTTGGTTGCGTCATCTGCACGGACTCACTAGCACCTGCAAGCTGGTTTTGGAAGTATCTGTGAGTCACGGGGACTCAGCAATCTCGCACCCTCGCGATCAAGACTATTTAAGCTTATGGGTAAGGTAAAGGTATGAGGTGGAGCTGCAGCAAGCGACTAGCATATATGGTGGCTAACATACGCAAAAGAGAGCGAGAAGAGAAGGCAAAGCACGATCGAGAAACTATGATCAAGAAGTGATCCTAGGACAACCTACGTCAAGCATAACTCCAACACCGTGTTCACTTCCCGGACTCCGCCGAGAAGAGACCATCACGGTAACACACACGGTTGATGTATTTTAATTAAGGTCAACTTCAGGTTTTCTACAATCGGACATTAACAAATTCCCATCTGCCCATAACCGCGGGCACGACTTTCGAAAGTTCAAATCCCTGCAGGGGTGTCCCAACTTAGCCCATCACAAGCTCTCACGGTCAACGAAGGATATTCCTTCTAGCGGGAAGACCCGAACAGACTCGGAATCCCGGTTACAAGACATTTCGACAAGGTAAAACTAAACCAGCAACACCGCCCGAATGTGCCGACAAATCCCATAGGAGCTGCATATATCTCGTTCTCAGGGCACACTCAGATTGTCTAAACTTCCGGTAGGCCAGCCCAGAGTTGCCCCTGGTGGCCACCGGCGGCTGACAGTTTGTGAAGGAAATATGCCCTAGAGGCAATAATAAAGTTATTATTTATTTCCTTATAATCATGATAAATGTTTATTATTCATGCTAGAATTGTATTTTCCGGAAACATAATACATGTGTGAATACATAGACAAACAGAGTGTCACTAGTATGCCTCTACTTGACTAGCTCGTTAATCAAAGATGGTTATGTTTCCTAACCATGAACAATGAGTTGTTATTTGATTAACGAGGTCACATCATTAGTAGAATGATCTGATTGACATGACCCATTCCATTAGCTTAGCACCTGATCGTTTAGTATGTTGCTATTGCTTTCTTCATGACTTATACATGTTCCTACGACTATGAGATTATGCAACTCCCGTTTACCGGAGGAACACTTTGGGTACTACCAAACGTCACAACGTAAATGGGTGATTATAAAGGAGTACTACAGG
>NC_041386.1:278274031-278286944 GCF_002162155.2 Triticum dicoccoides | reverse complement strand
CCTTTATATACTGAGGCAGGGGCACCTCTAAACACACAAGTTGACACAAGTTGATCCACGTGATCGATTCCTTAGCCGTGTGCGGTGCCCCCTGCCACCATATTCCTCGATAATACTGTAGCGGAGTTTAGGCGAAGCCCTGCTGCTGTAATTCATCAAGATCGTCACCACGCCGTCGTGCTGACGAAACTCTTCCCCGACACTTTGCTGGATCGGAGTCCGGGGATCGTCATCGAGCTGAACGTGTGCTCGAACTCGGAGGTGCCGTAGTTTCGGTGCTTGATCGGTTGGATCGTGAAGACGTACGACTACTTCCTCTACGTCGTGTCATCGCTTCCGCAGTCGGTCTGCGTTGGGTACGTAGACAACACTCTCCTCTCGTTGCTATGCATCACATGATCCTGTGTGCGCGTAGGAAAATTTTTGAAATTACTACGAAACCCAACAGTTTGGACCAACACTCAGAGGAGCACTGGCCCGGGGGGGTTAAAATAATGATGACCCTTGAGTCTGCAGAACCCAAGGGAAAGAAAAGGCTAGGTGGCAAATGGTAAAACCAAGGTTGGGCATTGCTGGAGGAGTTTTATTCAAGGCGAACTGTCAAGGGGTTCCCATTATTACCCAACCGCGTAAGGAACGCAAAATCCGGGAACATAACACCGATATGACGGAAACTAGGGTGACAAGAGTGGAAAAAAACACCAGGCATAAGGCCGAGCCTTCCACCCTTTACCAAGTATATAGATGCATTAATTAAATAAGATATATTGTGATATCCCAACAAGTAAACAATGTTCCAACAAGGAACAATCTCCATGTTCCAACAAGGAACAAACTTCAATCTTCACCTGCAACTAACAACGCTATAAGAGGGGCTGAGCAAAGCGGTAACATAGCCAAACAACGGTTTGCTAGGACAAGGTGGGTTAGAGGCTTGGTTCAACAGTATGGGAGGCATGATAAGCAAGTGGTAGGTATCATAGCATATGCATAGCAAAAGAGTGAGCAACTAGCAAGCAAAGATAGAAGTGATTTCGAGGGTATGATCATCTTGCCTGAGATCCCGCAAGGAAGAAGAACGAGTCCATGAAGAAGACAAACGGACGTAGTCGAATGGATCCTCACAAACGCAACGTTATCGGAACCAACCCGAAGAAGCAACACCGGAAAGAAGCAAACAACATGGTAAACAACCATCACATAAACATGGCATGATGCACAACCAAGAATGATGCATGTCCATTTAAATATGCATGGCATGGCAAAAAGCACAAACAACTCTCCAAGTTAAGTGGAGCTCAATATGCAACAAGTTGCATATTGACGACACACCACATCAAATATTTAGTTCTCTCTTGGTTAGATACTCAACAATTTAAATGTTGGTTAACATGGCAAGAGGTGAAGCATATGAAAACAAACTAACTAGGCAAGTTTAAATGAGGCCGGAACAACAAACAATAACTCCGGTAAATCCCCATATGCATTTATCAATTTGGTACAACAACAATTTTTAAACATTTAAATGTTATTATCATGATGCGAATGACATGTGCAAGTTATGCATATTTATTAAAAGTTGATAAGAGCATTATGAAGCATTTGTCACCGTGGTGGAAAGAAAGGGAGTGCCACGGCAACGATAACGGTTCCGGTAGCTCATGGAAATACCGGTGCAAAAGGAAAAGTGACGGGAGCATGCAAAAGATGGTGGGGTGATCCCGGTTACCGGGTTCCCACGAGTCAACGACGGCATGGCAACGAGGAGGAACCACTAACGTTCACGGGCGAAAACAACAACTAAACATGCATCTCATACAACACATGCTTTCGTCCACGGGTCATCGTCTTGGCGGTTATACCTTCCAGGGGCATTCTCGGAGCGGTTCGGGTTCGTAGAGGAAGTAGAGGAAGTAGTCGTCCACGGCGAGGGTAGTTGTACACGGGCCTTCGGCCACGGAAGTAGTCGTACAACGTTTACGTAGAGGGACTTGGTCTTGCGAAGAGGTACTTGACGGTAGTGGTACTTGACGCGTTCGAGGGTCGTTCATGTCATGGTACTTGGCAAAATCCTCGGAGAAGGTGCTTGACGGGTTCGAGGTGTCCGGACGTAGTGGTACATGTTCGTTTTTCGGAGAGGTACTTGGCATTCTTCGGTCATAGGTACTTGACGTTCTTAGAGGTTCCGAAGACGGTGGTAGATGAACATGACGCGTCGCCGTGGTACTTGTTGGTCTTGAGGGTCGAGGGTAGTGGAACTTGGCGCCATCCGCGAAAACAGTGCTCGTTCAGGCATTGTAGTCGGTCTTGGCGGGTCGTCATGTAGTCGTGCATGTGTCTTCGGCAGCACCAGGATGCATCTTGGCGGTCTCGTCTCGGTCTTCACTCCAAAACGAAGCAAGGCAAAAGACTCGGGGCGGTGGTACTTGGCGGTCCACAGCAAAGAGGAACCCTGAAGGGGTGGCTCGCGGAAGAACACCACAGCGAGGCGGCGAGGCCAGGGGAGGCGCATCGGCGAAGCAGGGACTCGCGAGCAGAGGAGCAAGTCGCGGCGCTGGTGCAAGGTGGCGACGAGACGAGGTGGCACAGGGCCGGGCGAGGTGAAGCAGCAGGATGTCGACGAGGGGAAGGTGAGGTCGCTGGACGAGACGGCAAGGCGGGTCAAGGGCGGCGGAGCTCCTGGTCGTAGCGGACGAGATCCAGCAACGTGCGACTTCAAGGAAGCTCGATGAAGGGGCGCGGCAGGGAACGATGCAGGTCGTGACAATGGCAGCGGCACAGAAACCTCGCTGGTGGCCGGCCGGCGGCAAGGTGCGACGAGGAGGGAGAAGGCGAGGTGAAGCACGAGAAGAAGAGGGAGATCGAAGGGAGGACGAGGATGGGATCGGGGCTCCTCGACCTGTGTGGCGGCGCGAGGGAACGAGGGAAGGGAGAGGGATCGAGGGAAGGGCAGGAGAGACGGGGGAGATCGAAGGGAGGATGAGGATCGGGCGTGGGGGCTGTGGTCGAGCACGGTGGCCTATCTCTCCTGGCGGCGCAAGGGAGGGAAACGAGGGAGACGGCACAGGGTCGAGCGGGGAAGGCTAGGGTTAGGCCTGGGGATGGATGGCCTTGGGCCTTAGGAGGGAAAGGTCTGGGCCTTGGAGGCCGGCCCAAAAGAGAGGAGGAGTCAGTTGGGCTTGCTGGATTGGGCTCTCCCTCTCCTCTCTTTATTCTTTAAATGAAAAGAAAATAGTGAATGAGAGAGAGGAAAAAGAAGGGGGGGGGGTTAGGGAAAAGAGTTTGAGCAGGAGGACAATTTTCCTAGACTCATAAAAATAAACACGACCACAGAAAAATAGAAGTGGCAAGATGCAGGAATTAAATTCAAATTCTTTTGAATATACTTCAAATGGTTTTGAATTGGTACTAGGTTCGGTGTGGCCAAAATGTTCGGGTTTTTTTGGTGGATCTCCGTGCTATGATGAAAGAATATATGGCAATGTTGGAGACCAAGACTTAAGATAACAATGGCATTGGGATATTTGCAAGTGTGTTTATGGGTGAATCCAAATTATTGGAATATTTAATATAGCTCCCTAATATCGGGAGGATATGTTATAAAGAGAATCACCACATGAATTCCCTCGGTTTAAATGGATCGAAGATCCATACGGTTTATTTAGTTGAGTTAAGAAAAGAAATGACATGATGGCATGATGACATGATGCAATGCACACGATGCAAAAATGAATGCAACAGACGAAACAAATCACACAACGAAACCTGGAAACCCTGGAAGGCATCTGAAGCTCCGGTCTTGGGGCGTTACAATGTGTGACTGGATCTTATTTATTTGAGAGTTCTTCTTGTGTTCCTCTTTGATTTGCTCCCCCCCTCCATGTGTGAAAAGACCACCTATTAGGGTTCTACCCTTCATCATTGGGGATATCTAGGATTACACATGGTCGGTTGCCAACTAGGAATAAACACGCCGACGGTTGGAGCAGTCTTTCAAGTACACGCCAAGTCTTCGGCGGTATCCGTCTTGATCATGTCGGGGTTCAAGACTTCTGGGGTCCTTCCTCGTGAGATAGGCGGGTCGTAAGCTCGGCCAATGGATTATGGGCCCACTAGGTTGGTAACCCCTAGTCCAGGACACCCTCAATCATGGAGCGCTTTTTTTGTTTCTACTACGTTTTCCAACAGCAAAACATGCAACATAAGAGCTACTCTACGTGATCAAACAACATAAAACGGAATCGCCATCAAACAGACAACCAAACGCACATAAACAAATTGTTTATCATCCAAAAAATCATTGGAGCTCATCGCCGGACAAGTTCTTAAGTTCAACAACTAAAAAAGATAATAAACACAGGAGCACGAGCATCTTCACCACTTCCTTGTCGGGCATTTTCCCATCCGGTTGCCGGCGTAGCTGTAGGCGTTTGCAGTTGGTCGAGGATCTTGGTCATCGGAGGAGGTGGAACTATGGTTGGTCGTCATCGTCGCTGTCCTGCCTTCGCCGCTGCATCCTTCTCCTCGCGCTCCGACTGCTTTATGGCAAGCCGGAGCGCCTTCGCGTTCTCCCGCCGTAGGTAGCGAGCGTGCGTCTCCGCCATCGTGAGCGATCAATGGTAGACCCAGCGAGGAGCCGCTCCTCCTCGCTGGGCTCCGCTAGCAACCGGGTTGTGATGGTGGTGCGTGGACTGCTCCGCTGTGTCCCTCTCCCTTGCCCGCTTCCTCTCGCGGCGGGTGGTGTGTGCCTCTGATTCCAGGGTGCACATGCGGGCCAGCGACACGGGCACTAGCACCCACCGCTGGACCGCGCGGAGCAGCGACCGGTGGGGGAAGGGGACACCATGGGGTCAGAGCGGACTGCGCTGCCCCTGGCGGTGTTGTGCTCATGCTGGGAGGAGTCAGCTCCGACGTCCGCCCAACACCGGCGCAGGAGGTGCAGCGACGCTGTAGATCCGAAGCTATCCCAGTGTCCACCTTGGACCGCTCCAAGACAATGCAGAGGGTCAGCTCCTCGTCGATGTTGAGGACAGAGCCGGAGTGGTTGCCGGAGCTCGACATTGCATAGGATTGGATCAGAATCAGAGAGGGAAGAGGAGAGGACGGAGCGAGAGAACAGATTGAGTGAACTAGGGTTCCGAGCGAGGAGCTGAATTAGGGTCTTTTATGGAAAAGCCGTGAGGTCGATGGTGGGACGTGCTGTCAGCAGACCGTTTTATATCTGCCCTACATTTGGGCTGGATACACGAGACGCCGGATAACCTGAACATTTGAGGCCGGTTTAAGGCGCGCGGTGGAACCGGTCCGGCCATTCATTTGTTCGAGTTGCTGTAACCTACCGCATTAATGTGCAGACGTAAAATTCCCCAACAAATTGAGTTCGTCCGTAGCGGCTCAACGACACGTCCCCGCTCCTACCTGGCGGCGATCAGCCTCCGGCCACAGGAGATGGGCACCACCGCAAAGCCCCCTTCCTTCGTCTGCTTGAAGTGGCCTTGGGGCCCTAGCCTTAATGCGAGCCCTAGCGGCAGCCCAAGCCCCTGCGGTGACCTCGAGCGCCCCTGGCTCTTCAAGTCCATCTCGACCGTCGCGCAAGGCCTCGTCATCGCCGGTGACATCCCCTCCGCTTCCACTGGAAGCGGAGGTCATGGGGCGAGGTTGTGGAAGCGTCACCCGGGCACCGCGCCGGTGGAGGCGTACCGCGGGGACGCGGAGCAGCGGGCGCTGGCGGCGGCGCTGGTGAGCGCGAGGGCGACCACGGTGCTGGAGTTCTACTCGCCGCGCTGCCGCCTCTGCTCATCGCTGCAGGGCCTCGTGCGCGAGCTCGAGGACGGTGGCAATGCATCCGCGAGCTTCGTGCTCGCGGACGCCGAGGATGAACGGTGGCTCCCGGAGGTGAGGGCGTCTCCTCTTGTTCATGCCGATGCGTTGCTATCCATATTCTCTACATTTATGCTGTTAATTTTCCTATCAATCGATGGATTAGTCTCGTTAGCCTCGTTGCTCTAATTATTTTTTGTCGGAGCTGGTGCAACGTGTGGTGATTTGTAGAGAACTGAGGTTATAAACACTGATATTTCCGGAGAAGGTTGGTTTTTTTTAGAACGAAGACGCAAGAAGCGTCCGGCTTTAAATTAATAAAGCCCACCAACAGGCAGCATCCAACAGTTGTAACAGAAACAAACAAAAGGAAGTCTATGGCCGAAGCCCAAGTGAGATACATGCAACCGGCCTTTAGCCTGAATAAGATGGAACTAGACAATAACACACAGGAGAAGGTTGGTTGCTTATAAAAAAATTTCGTTAGCATATGCTGGGATGGTATTGAAGAGTCAAGTGCAGTTATTTTCATTTAAAATCAAACCCTGTGGTGTGCTTGCATTTCAGTTAGTATGTGAATTGGGTGTTGAAAGTTTCTGCTTTAGGTTCCACTTCCTTGAAAGCCACGTGTTAACTCATAAAACGGTAAATGAATGAGGACGAGCTTCTTATCTTAGATGTGGTTATGTCAATCCCTGTTCCACAACCCACAGTCAGCTGTATTGTTTGAGATCAAAGAGTTGTGGTGTTTACACTTCACACTGATTTATGTGCTGCAATGGTGGCATCAGTGGACATAGTTTGCAGTCATTAGTGTGTATTGGTGAAGACTCTTGTTACTGCTAAAGTGTAGCCTCGGTAGAAGCAACAATTTGTTGGAACTTGAACATGCCTCCTGACTGTCAGGTTACAGCCAATCGTTTAACTGTGTTATCCTCTCGTCATCTGAAGGTTAATGATGGAGTGAGTAAATACCATGCAGATGAATGGCTCAGACAGTGCAACTTGAGGAGCATGACATGCTAGACTAAGGAGAAATAGACTATACATGAGAGAGCACTTCAGATGAGGATTAGACATGGTTCCTAATCTCCAGGACATACAGTGCGCGCCCCTATATAGTATAGTGATGACCGGACCCCAATTACTGATTATGTGGACTGGGATACAGACCCTTGGTTAACCTATATCTACCATCTGGCTCAATCTCTAATATGTTGTTCTTTTCATACGATTCAACTTCTTAATCCTCATGGGCTCCAGGCTCTTGCTGCATTCTGCTGCTAGTGTTAGTTTCGGACTCCCGAACAACCTGACTGTCTTGCTGCTGTCGGATGTCCTGGCCATTGTTGCCGAATGTATTGCTGCCATGATGCTCCTATTGCCTTGCCTTGCGCCCTAGCCCCTTTGTCCGCAACATCCTCTTTCTGCACAGACATGGCTATTCTTCTTCTACTTAGCATCGATCAAGCGGTATTATGCATATGCTATTGTTTACTTTAAGGAACTCTGTTACGGATATTTGATGTGCCAAAAAAAAAGGGCTAGGGCATGCATTTGAAGGTGCTAGGTAGTATTTACTAGTAATGGTATCCTTTTTTAGAACAGTAATAGTGGTACCTTTGTTAGTAGGTCCACATAGGTTTTCAAACACATGTCCATACCATGGAACAAGCCCCTAGTGCTTGGAAAGTTGGAAGTAAGCACTTGGGCAATGAAGATGGTGGGCTTAGTTGAAGGATAAGCAGACGACAGTTCAGGATAAGTATAACAGAGGCTTGACTGATGCTAAATTTGGTTATTTTGTGCGTTAAGGTTGTTTGAATATCTGACCTGCTAATCATTTCAAACATGGTAGATCTCTACTTTGGTTCTAACTGTGTCAGCAGCACTGCTGTCGGTGTCTGCAGAAACATTGGCCCATTCTGCTTTCCCATTTTGAGAAAGGGTTGCTCAGTTGCTAGACCTAAGTTCTTTGAAATTGTACTAAAAACTGTTCCAGTCTCGCAGACACCCTAAACCATCCACCAACTCACTCAGGGTTCCAATTCGTTTAGGGTAGAGAGGGACTGGACTCGGTCTCTTGTGATGTTCTGGGAAGTTGAACTAAATTCCCTCCCTACATGAAGGGATTGGGTAAATTCCCACCATTCCAAAAAAGTTTTATTGCATGTTAGTGGTCTATATCAGTTACTGAAAACAATTTTTTATTTATACTAGTCTCCTTTATGGCTCACAGGCTCAGCTTACCAAGCTCACCGAAGATGCTATTTTTCTTGACATTGTTTGTTTTGAGGTTGCTTACCGTGTGCTCTCCTTCACACCCGGTCTTTCTTCTGTTGCTAATCTCCTCTGATTAGTGACAATTTCTGTAACTCTCTCTTCTGCTAAGCCAATGAAAAGCCAGGAAACTGGGTCTTTTAAAAAAAAAGGACATACACCATGTGGTTACTGAAGATGCTACTAGTACTATGGGTTGTCCATATTCACAGTATCTGCGCATGCTTGCATATCCATGATGTTTCCACTCTGAAGTCTGATGCTTCCAGCTTTAACAGCGACAATTATATGTATATTTGCAGCTTCTGCATTATGATGTCAGACATGTTCCTTGTTTTGTGCTCCTGGACAAGAATGGTAGAGCCCTAGCTAAAACCGGAGTTCCAACTAGCAGGCAGCATGTTATCGCTGGCCTTCATCATCTTCTTAACATGAAGCAACCATCTGGGCAGGAAGGAAAGAAGAGTCGATCATGATGACAATTTCTTGCGCATGATCTGTAATCATGGATCGTATCTGATAACACATTTTGTTTGTTAACCAAGCATAGACAATGTTGGAAAAAATATTTTTAGCCAACTCATATATGGTCAGAATTCTAGAAGTTGATGTGGTGTAATTAGAATGTGGGAGATTGTGCTGCTTTTGTGTCCTTTTTCCTGATGAATAGCGGTGTATCTGAATATACACGCTGGAATATTCTTCTGAAATAATTCATCATGATTTCTGTTTTGCTGTTCAGGCTGCAGGTGGGACTGCTCGTGGGTGTCCCACCTCTGCCCGCTTCGGCCCAATACAACTTCTTTTTGGGAAACACTATCCATCTGTAGTCTGATATGAGCACATCGTCAGACCACGTGTAAGCTGTTGATTCATGCTCGACCTCACGGCAAGAGACCACTACAAAATCCTCTTTAATTGCCCCCTTCCGTTTTTCATGCATCACCTTCCGGTAATCCCTCACCCCGTTACCTTTCTCCCGAATCAATCACCACCCCCGTGTCTGTCTCCTACCTCCCGACCCTCCATTGTCGGGGTCAACATCCACCCCGCTACCCTTGTACTCTCTACCAGGGGTTGGATCCTGTTGGGGATATAACTATCAGATATGACCCGCCCAGAAGGGGCTGGGTCAACCACAATGGTGGTTCATCTAAATGAAGCCTAAGAGTATACAAGATAGCGGTTCACAGTTAGGCTTATAAGAGCCCCAGGCCCAGAGGCGACTTAAGGCCCGTATGTGTAGACTTGTAATGTAAGACATGTAAGATACGTCACCGAGCCGGACACGTTGTATGAGCCGGCCGGGACTCTGTAGGGCGCAGGGCGTCAATCCATGTATATAAAGGGACGACCCGGTGGCGGTTGAGGGCAAGAAGCATTAGATCGAGAGCCAGACAAAGCGTGTTTGCTCCCTGGTAATCGAAACCCTAACAATACCACCTCAAACTGGAGTAGGCTTTTTGTAACACCCTCGATGCGACTATAGCTCCCACGTGTCGAGGCACGACTTAGAGACATAATCGCATTGAAGGCATATGTCGCAAGTTAGGCAATCATCACAAACATCCCAAGTAATATAATAATAAAGGGGAGATAACATAGTTGGCTTACACTCGCCACGTCAATCAAGGTACATAAATAACATTATATCATCCAAATACTCATGGCCCGACTACGGCGCCAAAATAAAAGATAACCCAACATGCGACACGGTCCCGATCACCCCCAACTGGGCACCACTACTGATCATCAGGAAAAGAAACATAATAACGTTGAGAGTCCTCGTCGAACTCCCACTTGAGCTCGAGCGCGTCACCTGGAGCGGAATCATCAGGCCCTGCATCTGGTGTAATAGTAATCTGTGAGCCCCAGGGACTCAGCAATCTCGCACCCTCGCGATCAAGACTATTTAAGCTTATAGGTAAGGCAAGGTAAATATAAGTGGAGCAGCAGCAAGCGACTAGCATATATGGTGGCTATCCTGTTCGCAAAAGAGAGCGAGAAGAGGAGGCAAAGCGCGAGCGAGAAACTAGAGGACAACCTGCGCAAGCATTACTCCAACATCATGTCCACTTCCCGGACTCCACCGAGAAGAGACCATCACGGCAACACACTCAGTTGATTCATTTTAATTAAGTTAAGGTTCAAGTTATCTACAACCGGACATTAACAAATTCCCATCTTCCCATAACCGCGGGCACGGCTTTCGAAAGTTCAAATCCCTGCAGGGGAGTCCCAACTTAGCCCATGACAAGCTCTCACAGTCAATGAAGGAATAGACCTCCTCCCGAGACGTTCCGATCAGGCTCGGTACCTCGGTTCTTCAAGACACTTCGACATGTTAAAACAAGACCAGCAACACCGCCCGAATGTGCCGACAAATGCCGATAGGAGCTGCACATATCTCTTTCTCAGGGCACACTCAGATTGTCTTAGGTACGGGTAGGCCAGCCCAGAGTTGCCCCTGGTGGCCACCGACAGCTGACAGGTGGACCAACACTCAGAGGAGCACTGGCCCGGGGGGGGGGGGTGGTGTTAAATAAGATGACCCTCGGGCTCCGGAAACCCAAGGGAAAAAGAGGCTAGGTGACAAATGGTAAAACCAAGGTTGGGCATTGCTGGAAAAGCTTTAATCAAGGCGAACTATCAAGGGGTTCCCATTATAACCCAACCGCGTAAGGAACGCATAAATCCGGGAACATAACACCGATATGACGGAAACTAGGGCGGCAAGAGTGGAACAAAACACTAGGCGAGAGGCCGAGCCTTCCACCCTTTACCAAGTATAAAGATGCATTAATATAACAAGATAATATAATGATATCCCAACAAGTAAATAAAGGTTTCAACAAGGAACGGCCTCCAATCTTCACCTGCAACTAGCAACGCTATAAGAGGGGCTGAGTAAAGCGGTAACATAGCCAAACAACGGTTTGCTAGGACAAGGTGGATTAGAGGTTTGACATGGCAATATGGGAGGCTTGAAAGCAAGTGGTAGGCATCGTAGCATTGGCATAGCAAAAGAGTGAGCATCTAGCAAAGCAAAGATAGTAGTGATTTCGAGGGTATGATCATCTTGTCTGCAAAGTTGTCAGAGTTGACTGGATTCTCGAAAGCAAACTCAACGGGCTCCTCGTTAGCGAACTCGTCTCCCAGGTCTACCCAAACAAGACAAACAAGCAACAAGGACACAATCAACCACGTGCAAGGGTCAAACAACATGATGCAAGGATGGTATGCTATGCGGGATGCGATGCGGGATGCAGATGCAAGAATTGACAAGGGATGCATGACCCTGGCCTCAACTTGGAAATCCAAGTGTGCCACTGGAAAGATGAGATGAAATCGCTTGAAAACGATATAAAGAACGCCGGAATCGGAGTTACGGCTTGGAAATGGCAAGCGATTCAAATATGACACCGGTCTGCGATTTACAGCAAGTAGCCATCTAAATGCAATGAGAAGAACATGCTACAGCACTCAAACATGACAACAAAATACATGGCAGGGATGCATTCAAGATGCTTAACAAAAGTCTAGCACTGAGCTACGGCCAATTCATCCATTATCAGGTTCAAACAAGAATGGCAAAAATGCATATGGTAAACAGATCTTAGACTTAGTGAAATTAACACTTGTCTGGAATTTCAGATCAGGTAGCACTCTTCGGAGTAACAAAACTACATGCTACAGGACCTGAAGATGGCAAAGTAAAGCATGACATGGAGCTACTCAAAGAGCTTAACAAAAGTCCCTTAGTGACCTTGAGCCAAAAGGGATCAGAAAATACAATTGCAAGCATGTGAACATGGCAAAAACATAATCAGATCACAGACTTAGTGAAAACTGGAGCGTGCTGAAAATAGATATCAAGTAGGCATGTTTACGAGCTCGATGCACTCACTTCGGAGCAAGTCATGACAATCTAAGCATACACCCATCAAGAATACACAAAATGCAAGCTAGACATGACAAGAACAATAGCATAGCATGAACGGATCAACTACAGCATCATCGGCAAAATTGCAAACAAGTTGACAATCTGCCCAGATTCACAAAGTAGCAAAAGTAGAGCTCGATTGACTCAAGTTAGGGTGCTCCATAATTGCAAACAAAGACATGGATGGATAGAGCACTACAAGATTCAAAACATCCTTACTAATCATCCTCAAAAGAGGCACGAATCACTAGGAAACAACAATAACATATGGCATCATGAGATAAACAAATCAAGGACTTAGTAATTTAGTCCCTGAAATCAGCACTACCAAGTGCCTCACTTTGCAGGCTTGCACTAGTCACCACACACATCACAAAAATACATGGGTTGCACCTCTGGAAAGATGGCAAAACCCTTAACAAAACATATGTAGAGCTCATGGGCATATTATGCACACAATAATCATGGCAAAAATGACAAATATGCAAAATGGAGTAGCAGATCTGACAATTATCTCAAGTAGCCCTCTTCTAACAGCATTTCGGTCATCAAGATGAACTCAAATGAAAATGATGCAATGGAATGAAATGATGTACTCTCTGAGATGAACATTTTGATATGCTATATGCCAAAAACGGATCTACGGATGCGGAGATATGATGCGATGAACAGGAGCGCATGGATTAGGGTTTCGGGCGAAAAAGTCAACCCACATTGGATCTAGATCCAGATCCGGACGGCGTGGATTCCGAGGTTCGCTGGAGAGAGCTCGAACTCGCCGGAGAGGGGGGGGGGTCGCCGGAGCCGGGCCGGATCTTCGCCGGAGAGGGGCGCAGGCGCCGGATCCGGGCGTGGGGACGCCGGATCTGG
>NC_041386.1:278176999-278273392 GCF_002162155.2 Triticum dicoccoides | reverse complement strand
CGCGGTGGGAGTGGCGGCGGCGATGCCACGTGGCGGCGCGGGTGTGGTTGGCGGCGGCGTGTCCAGCGCCGGCGGACAATGTCCGGCGCGCGGAGAGGAGCGGGACTAGGGTTAGGGGTGGAATGGACCGCGAATTTTGGAGGGGGTGATATTTATAGGCGTAGAGGGAGCTAGGAGATTCCAAATGAGGTATGGTTTTCGGCCACGCGATCGTGATCGAACGCTCTAGATGATGGAGCAGGTTTAGGTGGGTTTTGGGCCAAATTGGAGGGGTGTTGGACTGCAACACACACGAGGCCTTTTCGGTCTCTCGGTTAATCGTTGGAGTATCAAGCGAAGTCCAAATGATACGAAACTTGACAGGCGGTCTACCGGTAGTAAACCAAGGCCGCTTGGCAAGTCTCGATACAATCCGGAAATGTTTAATCCCCATACACGAACGAAAGCTAGAAATGACCACCGGAGGAGAACGAAGCGCCGGAATGCAAAACGGACAACGGGGAAAATGCTCGAATGCATGAGACGAACACGTATGCAAATGCAATGCACATGATGACATGATATGAGATGCATGACAACGATAACAACACACGGAGACAAAAACACGAATCCGAGAAAATAAAATAACTTAACGCCGGAAACGGCAAGAGTGGAGTACAAATTGGGAAAGTTACATCCGGGGTGTTACACCTTTACCTTCACCGCAAGGGGCCGAACCAGTATAAACTCTCCGTGTCCTTTGTCCCGTTTAACCCCTTTAAGCTAACCTCGTCGCAATGGCTCCACAATTATGTCCTTCCATAAGGACATCTGCCATGACACTTCCACGACAGTTCGCGCCCATCATGGGGCTCGCGCACGGTGGTTTCGAGTTCTTAAAGGGCAACTTCAAAGAGCTCAAGGGATATGCGGTGGGCCGGATGACCAAGAGTTGTCGCGGCAAACTCTACATCGACGATGCAGGCTGGGGCCCCGAGGCCGGCTCAATTGAGTATGGGTACCGGGTCCCCTTTGGCGGAATCCACGTCTTCATCGGCAAGATTGGCGAGTCGGGCTCTAAGCCGGACATCTGCACCGACATCATCGAGACGGCTCAGCGTGCACGACTCGCCCAGGCTCAGCCCGCCGTAAAGCATGTCTTCATTGGATGCACCGATGGGGCTGAGTTGGAAGGCTCTGTCTCCGGCGGTAAGATGGAAATCTGCTCTGATGACGAGTCCACGGGTGAGACCAATTCAATGTATCAACTGCAAGATGGAAGGCTTGGGGACTGTTCTGATGGCGATAGTATTCCGGATCCCCGTGAGCCGCCGAACAGGGTGGCGATCTTCATGGCTGGCACACAACCAGTTCTTGGCTCAACAGTCGCCGCGACTATGACTTCTAGTGCAGCTGCGGTTACGGCAGCTGGGGCTGGCGGTTCAGCTCGTCCGCTGGCTCAAGTCTTAACAGATCTATTGGATGCTCTGGCGACTCTGATGGAGGTTGAGGTAACCCCACAAAACTAGGAGCAACAGAAGGTAGAAGTGGCTAAATTACGTGATGGAATAGCACAAGCTAAAGCAGACTTAGCGGCAGAGAACGCTAGGATGGCTGCAGAACAAGCCGTTTTGGACGCCCAAGCACAACAGATTCAGGCAGATTCATATCGGCTTAGGGTAGATCAGAATGCTTCACACGAAGTCTTGAGAAGGAAGCACCTGAGTCGTTTGCCCTTGCTTTACGAGTCGAGGGATCTCTTCAACACCTCGGGAGTTGGGGCCAGTAACCCGCCGGTGGTGAATCGGATAATTGAACCACCAGGCCAGCCGCATATAAACGACACTCCGTCTCAGCATGTGGTGGCACCATCGGGTCATTACTCCACCCCTCTAGACAACATGATTGCTGCGGCTACCCGATTGGCGGCTCTGCCCATCAAGGGTGAAACTCCAGCGGCGGTTGAAACCCGAAGGGCCAAGGAGCTTCTTCAAACAACTCTGGTGGAGCAACATGCTTATTCTTATAGTCATGATCGGATTCATGCAACCCCTCGCCCAAGCCGGAGCTACAATAGGCACATTGACTCGCCAGCGGTCTCCAGTACTGAACGACGTCGTAACCAACCTCATGGACATGACCCGGCACACAATGGAGTCAATGCGCATGATTTGGTGGACCAGGCCAGAGCACGCCGGGAGGCTGAGCTGGCGGCTCAACTGGTGGCTAATCAGCACGCGCCGGTTTACCCAACAGTTTCAATTGAGGCGGGTGTGACTCCCAAGGCTTTTCGTGTGCCATGTCTAACGGCGGCTATACGAAACGAGCGTCTGCCCAAGGACTTCAAAGGCCCTCATAAGGTGCCTAATTACGCAGCTGATCAACCCACTGAGGCGTGGGTGGAGAGTTATGAGATGGCCATGGAGATGCTGGATGTTAGTGAAGCTGCTTACGCCAAGTACTTCACCATGATGTTAGAAGGGACGGCTTGTACCTAGTTAAAGGGATTGCCGGCTAATTTCATCGGGTCATGGGCGAAGCTGAATGCCCAGTTTATCCAGAATTTCAAAGATACATGTAAGCAGCCTATATCGATTGTGGATTTGGTTTCGTGTGTGCAGGCCAAGGGCGAGTCAACAACCAGTTGGGTGCGCCAGGTCTCGACTATCATTCATTCTTCAGATAATATCAACGTCGGCTCAGCAGTTCTGATGTTGGAGAAAAATTGCCAATTCATTCCACTCAAGCAGAAGCTTGGGCGGCTGAAGCGTCATTGCAACGACATGGGGGTGCTGATGGCGGCTCTTGTTAAATATGCCGACTCTGGTGGTATCAAGGACCCTGACTCAGAGGACGAAAGATTAGGAAAGCGAAAGAAGAGTAACGACATGAAGGGACAACAGTACAACCCTACCAATCAGGGCGGCAACGGTAAGCGCAAAGCTGATGACTTTGTAGCCAACACAGGTACGCGCAATGATAACCAGCGCCGTAGGGGACAGACGGGGCCGCCGGCTCCAAGGACAGGATTCGACCTTGAGGCAATGTTAAATCAGTCGTGTCCTAAACACGGAACGGATCAGCCGGCTACTCATTCATGGAGGGATTGCAGCATAATGAGAAGCTTTCGAGAATCCATCCAGCGCCACCATGGCCCAAATGGCGGATCAAGGTCCGGTTCTCATGGTCCGGGTCATGGAGGCGGCGGTTCAAGTTTCGATTTTCAAGGTCACGGTAACCAGGGTGGTTACAATCAGCAAAGTAATCAAGGGAGTCAACAACAGCAGTCTGGTTATCAGATCAAGCCGAAGCAGTTGAATAGTGGGCAGTATCATGTCTTTACCACTAGCTTATGTAAGCGGGACCATAAGCTTCATAAGAGGGCCGTGAAGGCGATTGAGCCGGCGGTGCTGCGTTATCTGCGATGGTCAGAGCAGCCTATTGTGTGGAGTCGAGAGGATCATCCTCCCCGGGTTGATAATCCGGGTCATCTGGCTTTGGTGGTGGCGCCTCAGGTTGGGGGTTATAAGTTTACCAAGGTGCTCATGGATGGAGGTAGCAACATTAACATACTTTATTATGAGACCTTCCGTCGCATGGGACTGACGGATAAGAACCTTAAGCCGTCAAACACTGTCTTCCATGGTGTGGTGCCGGCAAAGTCAGCCTACCTGGTGGGTAAGATATCTTTGTAAGTTGCCTTTGGAGATGAGCATAATTTATGGTACGAAACCTTAACATTCGAAGTGGTTAAGATCAAGAGCCCTTATCATGCTCTGTTTGGGCGACCGGCTTATACTAAGTTCATGGCGAGGCCTTGCTATGTGTACTTGCAGCTTAAGATGCCGGGTTATAAGGGCACCATCACAGTGCATGGGAGTCACAAGGTGGCTTTGAAATGTGAGGAAGGAGATGCGGCTTATGCTGAATCGGTTTGTGCAGCGGAGGAGCTGAAATTTTACAAAGATAATGTTGACCCGGCAGACATGACGTCCTTGAAAAAGCCAACCACGGCGCACGATCCTTTGTTAAAGTTTAAGTCGACAGATGATAGTAAGTTGGTTGATTTCATCCCTGGCGACTCATCTAAGCAGTTCAGCATCAGTGCTAATCTGGATCCGAAATAGAAAAGCGTGCTCATCGAGTTCATCCGTGAGAACTGGGACATCTTTGCATTGAAGCCTTCAGACATGCCAGGTGTATCGAGGGAACTCGCTAAGCACACTTTTAATATTGATCCGAAGTTTAAACCGATCAAGCAATTTCTTCGCCGGTTTAATGAGGAGAGGCGGAAGGGCATTGGTGAGGAAGTGGTCCGTCTCCTGGCGGCCGGATTTATCATTGAAGTTTTTCATCCTGAGTGGTTGGCTAATCCGGTGCTGGTACTTAAAAAGAACGGCAGTTGGCAAATGTGTGTGGATTACACGGACTTAAACAAAGCTTGTCCGGCTGATCCGTTTGCTCTCCCTCGTATTGATCAAATTATTGATGCTACGACATGTTGTGAGTGTTTGAGTTTTTTGGATGCTTATTCTAGTTATCATCAGATCAAGATGACAGTTAAGGACCAGGAGAAGACAACCTTCATTAGTCCATTTGGAGCCTTCTGCTATGTGTCTATGCCTTTTGGGCTGAAGAGTGTCCATGCGACTTATCAACGGTGTGTGCAAAATTGCCTTCACAATCAGATTGGGCGCAATGTTCATACTTATGTAGATGACATTGTGGTGAAGTCAAGAGAGAAGGAGAGCCTGATTGATGATTTGAGGGAGACGTTTGACAATCTCCGAGTCTGCAAGATGATGCTCAATCCGGCTAAGTGTGTCTTTGTTGTGCTAACATGCAAGCTCTTGGCTTTCCTGGTTTCTAACACGGGCATTGAAACTAACCCGGAGAAGATCAAAGCCATTACTTCATTGGCTAAGCCGGCGTGTATTAATGATGTTCAGCGTCTGGCGGGTCAGATTGCGGCTCTGAGCCGGTTCATAAGCCGGCTGGGGGAGAAGGCTATTCCTCCTTATCAGATGATGAAGAAGACATATCACCTTATTTGGAGTGATGCTGCTAATCAAGCGTTTGAGGATCTGAAGAAATAGTTGGTTGAGCCCCCCGTGCTTGCTGCCCCCGTTGATAAAGAGCCTCTGTTGTTATATGTGGTTGCTAATAGCTGGGCTGTCGGTGTAGCCATCGTGATGGAAAGAAAAGAGGCAGGTAAGGAGTACCCGGTCTAGCGGCCAATTTATTACATCAGTGAGGTGCTTATTGAGTCTAAACAGAGGTATCTGCATTGGCAGAAACTTGTATATGGGGTCTTCATGGCAAGACAGAAGCTTAAGCAATATTTTCAAGTTCATCCTATCACTGTGGTTAGTTCTGCTCCTTTCAGAGATATCATCCAAAACAGGGAAGCCACAGGCTGGGTTGCTAAGTGGGCCATTGAGCTGGAGCCTCGCGATTTAAAATATGTGCCTCGTACGACCATCAAGTCCCAAGCACTTGTGGATTTCATCAATGACTGAACAGCGCTGCAAGCACCTAAGGAAAAGTCGGATAACACATACTGGACCATTCACTTTGATGGATCCAGACAGTTGGAGGGCTCGGGGTTGGAGTCGTCTTGACTTCCCCACGAGGTGGCAAATTTTCTTATGTTCTCCGGCTATTGTTCCCCTGTACGAACAATGTAGCTGAGTATGAAGCTTTACTCCATGGTCTTCGGATGACTAAGGAGATGAACTTAAGCCGGGTAAGGTGCTTAGGCGATTCAGATCTGGTGGCTCAGCAAGTTTCTGATACTTGGGATTCTAAAAATCCACTTATGGCGGCTTACCGCCGAGAGGTTGATGCCATTGCGGGTCATTTCAAGGGATATCAAGTTGATCATATTGATCGCAGGAAGAATGAGGTAGCTGATACTTTAAGCCGGCTAGGGTCTCAGCGTAAGCCGGTACCACCTAACACGTTTCTGGACATTTTGCTTAACCATTCTATTAAATTGCCTTCAGAGAAGGACCTTGCTGTTCCTGACCCGGAAGCACAATTGGTGGTGGCTCTCCATGCTATTCCTGATTGGACGGTTCCGTATTTGGCTTACATGACCCGGGGTGAGTTGCCAGAGGATGAGGTCTTGGCCAGACAGATAACCCGGCGGTCTAAGTTAATGATGATTGTCAATGGGGAGTTACACCATCGCAATGTCACGGGGGCGTTTCAATGTTGCGTCTCTCCTGAAAAAGGTTGTGAGATTCTACGAGAAATCCACGAAGGAGACTGTGGTCATCATGCCGGCTATCTCTTGTAGCCAAGGCTTTTCATCATGGGTTCTATTGGTTGACGGCTCATGCTGATGCTGAGGATTTGGTAAGAAGATGTGATGGCTATCAGAAATTTGCACGACGAGCTCATGTGTCGGCTCAAGAATTAAGGATGATTCCAATTACTTGGCCGTTTGCAACTTAGGGGCTTGATATGATTGGGCCTTTTAAGAGGTCCAAGGATAAAAAGACCCACCTCTTGGTGGCGGTGTATAAGTTTACTAAGTGGGTTGAAGCAGAGCCGGTTAGTAAATGTGATGCGCCAACAACGGTTCAATTCATGAACAAAGTGATCTTCTGGTTTGGCTTTCCACACAGCATTATCGCAGATAATGGCACTAATCTTTCCAAAGAAGCTATGGAAGAATTTTGTCAACGAGAGCATATCCGACTTGACGTTTCCTCTATGGCTCACCGTCAATCCAATGGGCAGGCAGAACGAGAAAATCAGGAGATTCTGCGAGGTATCAAGCCCCGACTTATGGTTCCTTTGCAGAGAACGCCGGGTTGTTGGGTGGAGGAGTTACCCTCAGTATTATGGATCATCAACACGACCTGTGATAGATCTACGAGTTACAGACCTTTTTTCATGGTTTATGGGGCATAGGCGATACTTCCTAGTGACATCCGCTATGATTCACCCCGGATGGCGGCTTATGTTGACGCTGACAATAAAAAGGCGCGTCAAGATGCACTTGACTTATTGGATGAGGAGCGTGATCTCGCGGCGACTCGTTCGACGATTTACCAGCAAGACCTACGACGTTATCACAACCGCCGGGTCAAAACCAGAACCTTTTAAGAGGGCGACTTAGTGCTCCAGCTCATCCAAGATCAGACAGATATGCACAAATTATCACCACCTTGGGAAGGACCTTTTGTGGTCAGCAAGAACTTACATAATGGGTCATACTACCTTATCGACGTTCGAGACAACAAAGACTCGCGCACATCGGAGGAGGAGACCCGTCGGCCATGGAACATTGCTCATCTTCGGCCCTACTATACTTGAGCCTCCAGCTCTCATGATGTACATAGTTATCTGATGTATATATTATAAACAGTATAATAAAGTCGGCATCCCTGACAATTTAGGGCCTCTGTCATTTCACTTTTTCAAAGCTGAAGTCTTTATCATCATTTAAGAGGCTTGACGCCCACAACTTCAAAGACCAAAGAGAGTTGGATGCACAACACAACTCAAATATAGGTCCTTGATGATCATTTGGGGGCTTCCTGCTCATCGAGCATAACTGTCGGTACCCTCTTGATCGGCGCAATGCCAAAGTTCATAAGATCATTTGGGGGCATCCTGCTCATCGAGCAGAGCTGTCGGTACCCTCTTGATCGATGCAATGCCAAAGTTCATGTGATCACTTGGGGGCTTCCTGCTCATCGAGCATAGCTGTCGGTACCCTCTTGATCGGCGCAAGGCCAAAAGTTTATATGGTCACTTGGGGGCTTCTTGTTCAAACATAGGTGTATTCACCAAAGAGAACATAGCTGTCGGTACCATTTTGATCGGCTCAACGCCACACTTGTAAGTATGTCACTTGAGGGCTTCCTGTTCAAACATAGGCGTATTCGACCAAAGAGAACATAACGTTACTACCCTCTTGACCAGGTTTGTTCAAACATAGGCGTATTCGACCGAAGAGAACAAACTCTAACCCGGTCGTCCTACCTGTACACCAGCTGCTTCAACTCCATCAGGTCATCCCGATTGACCCGCCGAACTTTTAACGATCAGTCTTTACGGCGCATTCGACCAAGATCCGAGCTCGATTAAGGTTCAAACAGCGGCTTGTCATGCTAGAGCACGGTTTATAGGGTCAGATGGATCCAGACTTCATAAGCCGCCTTCCTTAGAACTTGGATAAATCGGCCCATGATATTGTTACTTTGGCCCCGCGTACTCCTGATAAGTCTTTGAGCAAGACCAGACTTATTCCAAGGTTCAAATGTCGATTGGGTACACTATGAGTCAGGATCACGGCAACACGAACAATCCAGTGGCTCCGGCTAGTTTCATTGAAGAAGACACTTTAGTTTGACAGTCTACAAAAACCTCGAATTTCTTTTGATTTCTTATTCGTATTTGAGTTTTTTGCTGTCTTCCGGTTATTTATAAGTCAGGCCCAGCTGCCCTGTTTACGGCTCATATTGGAAGCACACTTTGGGTTTATACAACCCATCAGCAGGACAGACTCTAAATCGCCAAAGCGTGATGAATACTATGGTTGGAGTTATAGTTCTAACACCTCTAAATTACACCAAGTTGATAAGCCGGCAGTTTCAGTATATACCACAGGTATGTTGTTTTACTTAGCAGTTATCAGACCGGCTTTGGTTATGGACTATTCGTCCCTAGCGGCTTTAATTGGGTATCATGACCCACCCGACGGTAAGCCGGCAGGGCCTTTGTGTTTTCTTTATATACATGATAATAATAATAATCAGTCAAATCTGCTCAAATCAAAGACTATCATACCCATAATGGTTTTTTAAACTGGTGGATCAACAGTATTATGCAAAACAGAAACGTGCACGATCGCACGACAAAGACAAGTTTTAACTACCCTATTACATGGCTCCATGATCCAAAATGAGGTCAAGTGTTTTTTCAAAGATTAAGTCTCTAAACCGCCCGGCGGTTCAATCTTCTTGGTCTTGCTGATGGGAGGCCTCCGGTTCATCCCTTGCCGGTTCTTCGCCCTCCTTTGTCGTTTGGAAGATTGTTTTGGACTAGTCAAAGCCACGCAAGGCAAAGAATTTAGCTTCGTCATCAACAAGATTGGACGAGTCAATTTCAGGGCGAAGGTGTGCTTACGAATTGGAGGAATCAGATCCATCACTTTATATGCTGGGGTAGACATCTTCTGATTATCCGCATCGTAAGCCGGCTGATATTTGGAAAGATTGGTCTCTTTAACGATGACTATTGCATGAGGATAAATCTCTTTGACACAGGCGGCAAAGTCTTGCTGATCGAAAAAGGTTCCATCTTCCTTTAAGCTAGGATACCCACTGGCCACATCTGCCGGGTCTAATTCCGGTACCCATGCTTTGGCACGGCTCAAGGCTGTTACAGCTCCGGCTCTTGCACAAGACCGTTTGATTTCTTGAAGTCTGGTGGGCAAGATGGACAATTTCTTCAACACATCACTTAACAGGTTTGGTCCTTGATTCATTGGGGAGATAGTAGCAACAGTCCGCTGAGCTCCGGTGTACAATTGTTCAACAATGGTATAAACCGCTATAACACCCACGATGCGGCTATATCTCCCACGTGTCGGAGCACGACTTAGAGGCATAACCGCATAGTAGGCATGTCGCAAGAGGGGTAATATTTACACATCCCATGTACTGAATAAGAAAGGGATAAAGAGTTGGCTTACAATCGCCACTTCACACAATACATAGATATAACATTACATCATCCAGATACAAATGAGGTCCGACTACGGAACCAAAATAAAGACAACCCCAAATGCAAAAGATCCCCGATCGTCCCAACTGGGCTCCACTACTGATCGTCTGGAAAGGAAACATAGTAACGTCCTGAATCCTCGTCGAACTCCGACTTGAGTTCGGTCGCATCCCCTGTACTGTCATCATCGGCACCTGCATCTGGTTTTGGAAGTAATCTGTGAGTCACGGGGACTCAGCAATCTCACACCCTCGCGATCAATACTATTTAAGCTTATGGGTAGGAAAAGGTAGTGAGGTGGAGCTGCAGCAAGCACTAGCATATATGGTGGCTATCTTACGCAAATGAGAGCGAGAAGAGAAGCAAAGCACGGTCGAGAAGCTATAATGACCAAGAAATGATCCTGAAACTACTTACGTTCAAGCATAACACGAGACCGTGTTCTCTTCTCGGACTCCGCCGAAAAGAGACCATCACGGCTACACACAATGTTAATTCATTTTAATTAAGTTAAGTGTCAAGTTCTCTACAACCGGATACTAACAAATTCCCATATGCCCATAACCGCGGGCATGGCTTTCAAAAGTCCAAAACCCTGCAGGGGTGTCCCAACTTACCCCGAGGACGGCAAGACGATATTTCAAGACATCGGGGCTAGCAAAGCCCCTCAGTCCGACTGCCCGGCCGCTCCTGCCGGCTCCCCGTCCGACTGCTCTGACCAGTCGGCTGCCGACTGCGCCAACCAGCCGGCTGCCGACTACGCCAAATAGCCGGCTGCCGACTGCAACCCGACCCGACACCGACAAGACCTCGACGTGGCGGCCATACCGCGGACGAGACGGCTGTACCTCATGTCATCATGTATAGTGTCACTTATCCCCTGGCACTATTTATGAAGTGACCTAGGGGACAAGCATGACACCCCATCATGCCCCCTTGTTCCCATGCCACTACCTAGCTTACTTCCTAAGCTACCCACATAGCTTACATATCAAGCTAGCTCCACACTATATATATGGGCTCACATCCATCCATCCAGGGAGGATGAATTCCCTCACGCATGCATACATGCCACTCACGGTGGAGCACTCTTATGCCCACTTGCTAGCTAGCTCATACACCCATATAAGACATATGCAAAGCCAGATGCCTATGGCACTGAGCTCAGATACAGCTCCACGAGCAACTCTGTACCAGATAGATATATCAGATATACTCAGACATGCAGGAGTAGGGGTGTTATCTCTCCGGAGAGCCCCGAACCTAGGTAAACTAGCGCGTGCTACTCGCATACCCGCTCCCGGTCCTATCAGCAGCAGTCTTACCCTCACACTAAGCCCTTGTGGCATCTGTCGACTCGCAAGCCCCCCGTGAGAACACCATGACAGTTGGCGCCCACCGTGGGGCGGTACTACTACTATGCTACCACGCTGCTGCTGGTTTCGCTGTCCGGGCGGGACCCTTTTTTCTTCATCGCCTCCGCTGCGGCGTCGCGCCGTCTCTCCGGTAGCGCTTGGGGGCTCGACATCGACCCGCCCACGGAGTGGCCGCGAGGGGCGGCGCGTCCTTGCCATCGGCCTCGCCATCTTCGTCGTCACCGCGGTGTTGCGCCGTCTCTCCGGTAGCGCTCGGGGGCTCGACACCGACACGCCCCCGGAGCGGCCGCGAGGGTGGCGTGTCCTCGCTGTCGGTTGCCCCTTCTTCACCGCCACCGTTGCGACGCCGCCGCCCGTCCGCGTGCGCGCCGCGCGCAGGGCCTTGCTTCGGTCGGCTGCATCAATCCGCGTGCTGCTTGCGCTCGCTCCCCTCCACGCTTGTCTAGCTCCGGACGTAGCACGCGGTCGCTCCTCCATACACGCTAGCTAGCAAGCCACTCAATCCCCATACCATGGTCGTACACTTCCTTGACTATGGTCAGATACTAGCCATGCATTAGTCAGACAATGCCCAAACACTTCCAATATCCATGGCATTGCTGTCCGATTGTAGCTGCTCCCGCTGCATCCTCGCTCAAACGCCACCAGGGGAGGAACCCCTCGCGCTTGGGGCCGTGCCCTGCCCCCGCTGCTGTTTCGTCCTTCAGCGCGCCACCGCGCCGTGGCCGCTGCCTCCTCCCCTGCGATCTTCAAACACCCCGCTCCACCATAGCGCTTCACTCTAGCCCGCCAGCCACTGCCGCGCTCGGCCTGGTCCCCGCACCAGCTCCGGGTCGACTCCCCAAGCTAGGACGCATCCGACCCCGCGTCGGCTCCCCGACGCCGCCCTGGGCCTGGCCAGGGTCGGCTGCCCATCCGCCTGCCGGCTTCCACCGACCCGGCCTCCACCGCGCTCGCTCCCGGCGATGCCCCGTGCGCCTCACCCCGCTACCGCCCCTGCTGTGGCCGGGTCGCCTACGCCATGGCTGGGCCGCTCCCGCCGGGTCGCCCGGCGCCCCTGCGGACTTACGCTCCTCCGCTCGTTGCCGTCTCCGGCCACAGCGCCGGCCCCAGCCTCATCTGCCGCCTACCGGCTCCGCCTCCACCCAAGGCCGGGTTGCGCGTGCCGGATCCGCTTCTGCCCGCGGCCAGGGGCCCGTGCTGGCCGGCCTCCCGTGCCGCCCGCCCGACCTGCCGCTCGGCCGGCTCCCGCGCTGGCCGGCTCCCGGCCGCCCTGCACCCATCCACGCTAGCCGCCTACGTTCGGCCTGCGCGCGCGACGGCTCCACCTCGAGCCCGGCCGCGTCCGGCTCCCTAGCATCGCCCCGCACCTGGCCGGATCCGGCTCCGTCCACCTCCGGACGCCCACCCCAGGCCGGCTCTGGGTCGCCGCTCCAGCCACCGACCTTGGCCGGCTGACCAAGAAGAGAAAAAGGTCTGAATGTCCATGCCCGGCCGGGTCCGGCTCCGTCTGGCTTGGCCCTCGCCGGCTCCTCCACAGCCCGGCCTGCCGGCTTCGCCGCGACCCGGACGCCGGCTGCCGCCGTCCCGTTCCTGCCGACTGCTCAGGCAGTGAAAAAAAGCAGAAGAAAGAAAGAGGCCGAGTGCTAGAGAAAAGAAGCGGGCCGGCTGCCCAAGTCCGGGTAGGACTAAAAAATGAAGTGGACGGTTGCTAGAGAAGAAAAGTCAGGTGCCGGCTGCCCAAGCGGGCTGAGAGAGAAGTGGCCGGGTGCCAAGCCGGCTGACTCAAAAAAAAAAGAGAAAAGAGATTGGCTGGGACAAAGAGAAGAAAAGGCAAACCCGTCCGGATGACCCGTCCGTCTGCTTCGCCACTTGGACCGTCAGTCGTGACCTGCGCTGCCAGCTGTGCCAAGCCAGCTGGACTGCCTCCTGCTTCAACGACGCACCCAGCGGGTGCGCTGACGCGCCCCCGCAAGAGAGTGAAGACAAAGTAGTCGCCGGGAGATCCGGCTCGACTGCTCAGCAGTCGGCCCGAATCTCGGGGGCTACACCCAGCGGGTACGCTGACGCGCCCCCGCGAGGAAGAAGACAAAGTAGTCGCCGGAAGATCCGGTCCGACTGCTCAGCAGTCGGCCCGAATCTCGGGGGCTACACCCAGCGGGTGCGCTGACGCGCCCCCGCAAGAGTGAGATGACAAAGTAGTCGCCGGGAGATCCGGCTCGACTGCTCAGCAGTCGGCCCGAATCTCGGGGGCTACACCCAGCGGGTGCGCTGACGCGCCCCCGCAAGGAAGAAGACAAAGTAGTCGCCGGGAGATCCGGCCCGACTGCTCAGCAGTCGGCCCGAATCTCGGGGCTACACCCAGCGGGTGCGCTGACGCGCCCCCGCGAGAGAGAGAAGACAAAGTAGTTACCGGGAGATCCGGCCCGACTGCTCAGTAGTCGGCCTGAATCTCGGGGGCTACACCCAGCGGGTGCGCTGGCGCGCCCCCGCGAAGATTGCAGACAAGAGAAGAGTTTTGTCCGGCTCCCCCAGCCGACAGAAAAGAAGAAAAAGGACATTGCAAGACGCCTCGCCGCCTGGCCGGTCGAGCCTGACCGGCCGGAACCCCCCGTCGAGCACCCGGGGGCTCGAAGGCTACACCCAGCGGGTGCGCCGACGTGCTCCGCGAGCGCCGAGTCGCGCCGGCTGTTTTCGACGACCGCGACTACACAAAAATCAATGTGAGCTCCTCGCCCGCATATTTTTGCATCACGCAAGCACGGATAACCCCGAGCGATGCTCGGGTGCTATCTCCGCATTTTATTACAGTAGCATCACTGTTCGCCCCGGCGCCAGCCAGAGTTGACCCGGGGGCTGGCCGCTTGGCCTGAGACGTTAGTTCCCGCAGACGGCTTAGTACCGTGCGCGGTATCAAAGGCCTACTCTCAGTCACAGACCGCAGAGCGGCTGTCTGACTAGCAAGAGTGAACGCCGGAGGCCACCCACGCGAAAAACGTCCGGGAAGAAAAACGGATCAGGCGATCCGGCCTTTTCCTTTACAAGTATCTACTCGGTTGAACCTGCTCCTAGACTCTGAGTACTGTACACTCCACTTCGCGGCCCACTCTTAGCCACAGACCGCAGAGCGGCTGTCCGGCAAGCAAGAGCACAAGCCAAAAAGCGGAGGAAACACGAAAAAGATTAAGGGGGCTCGGACGAAACCGAGTCGGCACCCTCCGCATAAAACTTGCAATGCTAAAGGCAAACATTTGATATATCCGCATGGACTAACTTTGTCTTTTTTATGATCATTTCCATGAACACTCGCCAAAAAACCTCCGCCCAACTTTGCCAAGTTGCCCGGAGGCTTGGGGGCTACTGTCGGAGTAATCGACCACGGGTACCCCGAGGACGGCAAGACGATATTTCAAGACATCGGGGCTAGCAAAGCCCCTTAGTCTGACTGCCCGGCCGCTCCTGCCGGCTCCCGTCCGACTGCTCTGACCAGCCGGCTGCCGACTGCGCCAACCAGCCGGCTTCCGACTGCGCCAACCAGTCGGCTGCCGACTACGCCAAACAGCCAGCTGCCGACTGCAACCCGACCCGACACCGACAAGACCCCGACATGGCGGCCATACCGCGGACGAGACGGCTGTACCTCATGTCATCATGTATAGTGTCACTTGTGCCCTGGCACTATTTATGAAGTGACCCAGGGGACAAGCATGACACCCCATCATGCCCCCTTTTTCCCATGCCACTACCTAGCTTACTTCCTAAGCTACCCACATAGCTTACATATCAAGCTAGCTCCACACTATATATATGGGCTCACATCCATCCATCCAGGGAGGATGAATTCCCTCACGCATGCATACATGCCACTCACGGTGGAGCACTCTCATGCCCACTTGCTAGCTAGCTCATACACCCATATAAGACATATGCAAAGCCAGATGCCTATGGCACTGAGCTCAGATACAGCTCCAGGAGCAACTCTGTACCAGATAGATATACCAGATGTACTCAGACATGCAGGAGTAGGGGTGTTATCTCTCCGGAGAGCCCCGAACCTGGGTAAACTAGCGCGTGCTACTCGCATACCCGCTCCCGGTCCTATCAGCAGCAGTCTTACCCTCACACTAAGCCCTTGTGGCATCTATCGACTCGCAAGCCCCCCATGAGAACACCACGACAACAAGCTCTCACGGTCAACAAAGGATATTCCTTCTCCCAGGACGACCCGATCAGACTCGGAATCCCGGTTACAAGACATTTCGACAATGGTGAAACAAGACCAGCAAAGCCGCCCGATGTGCCGACAAATCCCGATAGGAGTAGCACGTATCTCGTTCTCAGGGCACACCAGATGAGCGCTCCGTACAACTAAAACCAAACCTCGAGTTTCCCCGAGGGGGCGCTGCAAAGGACTCTAGTTTGGACCAACACTCAGAGGAGCACTGGCCCGGGGGTTTAAATAAAGATGACCCTTGAGTCCGTGGAACCCGAGGGAAAAAGGCTTAGGTGGCAAATGGTAAAACCAAGGTTGGGCCTTCCTGGTGGAGTTTTATTCAAGGCGAACTATCAAGGGGTTCCCATTATAACCCAACCGCGTAAGGAACGCAAAATCAAGGAACATAACACCGGTATGACGGAAACTAGGGCGGCAAGAGTGGAACAAAACACCAGGCATAAGGCCGAGCCTTCCACCCTTTACCCAGTATATAGATGCATTAAAGTAAACAAGATATAATAATGATATCCCAACAATAAACATGTTCCAACAAGGAACAAACTCCATCTTCACCTGCAACTAGCAACGCTATAAGAGGCGCTGAGCAAAGCGGTAACATAGCCAAACAACGGTTTGCTAGGACAAGGTGGGTTAGAGGCTTGACATGGCAATATGGGAGGCATGGTAGAGCATATGGTAGGTATCGCGGCATAGCAATAGAGGGAGCAAATAGCAAGCAAAGATATAAGTGATTTCAAGGGTATGGTCATCTTGCCTACAAAGTTCTCCGAGTTGACGTAGGCTTGATCATCGTAAGGGTACTCAATGGGTTCCTCGATCACGCAGTCGTCTCCCGGCTCTACCTAAAGCAAGAACACAAGCAAAGGAAACAACAATCAACCACGGTGCAATGTACAAGCAACATGATGCAAAACATGGCATGATATGCGGGATGTGATATGCAATGTATATGCGTGCTCCGGAAGGAAAAGATTGAACCAGGCCTCAACTTGGCAAATCAAGTGCGTCGCTGGAAAGATGAGTTGATTTCGATCGAAATAGATATAAAGATCACCGGAATCGGATGCACGGTTTACAAATGGCAATCAAAACAAGAATGGCACAATTCTGCGATTAACAACACGATGCCATCTAGAATGCAACAAGAAACTAAGCTACTGCACTCCAACATAGCAACAAAGCACATGGCAGTGATCTACTCAAGATTCTTGACAAAAGATGAACACAGAGCTACGGCTAAATCACACAAGAGCAGGTTCAAACAAGCATGGCAAAAGTGCAAAAGATATCAGCTTCACAGACTTAGAGAAAATAACAACATGCCAGGAATTAACATCAGGAACCAATGTTTAGACCAAGATAACAACATGCTACATGATCATAACATAGCAATACAAGGCATGGCATGAATCTACTCAAAGCATATAACAAAAGTCCCTTACTGACCATAAGCCAAAAAAGATCAGAAGATATGATGGCACCCATGTAAACATAGCACGTTTTGTTAACAGATTCAGACTTAGCAGAAAACTGGACATGGCAAAAACAGAGTTATGAAGGCATGTTTGCAAGATCGATGCACTCAACACAAGACATTGCATGACAAGCTAAGCATACTACCAGCAAGAAGACATGTTCAAGAAGCTAACCATGGCAAGAACCATCCCATAGCATGCATGGATCAACTACAACAACCTTGGCAAAATTGATTAACATGTAAACAATCTGCCAGGAACATTTTATAGCAAAATTAGAGCAAGATTGAGTCATGCTAGGGCACTCCATAAATGCAAACATGGACATGGACGGATAGAGCACAACCATATGTCCAAATCATCCTTACTGAACATACTCAAAAGAAGCATGGATCTCTCTGTAGCAACATGAATTTACTAAATAGCACGAGCATGGTTTTCCAGATCGTTCTCGTGCACCTTTTCATGCACCAATTGTTTGAATTAGAATTATGTGCATTAATTCCTAGAAAATGCACATAATCCCCTAAATATGGTAAATGAACCAGGAAAAGTGCCAAATTTGAACACGGTGATTAGCAGGGTATATGTTCATCTTACACTAGTGCAAGATGCTACTAACGCGACACTACTATCACAGACCCTTCGACAAAACTGTGTGCGATGCCATAATCGCAAACGGTGGTGTAAAAAAACTCGTCAAAAAAGATGCAAAACATTTGCGATGACAGATGCATCAAACACGGTTCAGATTTTAGTTGCGTGTGCGATTGAGGGCATACAGTTCAGTTTAATTAACCGTTTGCGATGAGGAGGAACAAAAGAAACGGGTAGCCAGATGAAGGTGTGTGTGATGTACATCATACGGTTCACTCGGATGAACTGTTTGTGATTAGGCAACACAAAAGAAACGGTCAGCCAGTGTCGGGGAAACTGATCCACGAACACCTATGGGGCCGGCGGACCGGGCCCCTTTCGGTTCGGCGGGGGGCGGAGATCGCACGAAGAGCAGATCGAGGCGAGGCACACGAGCAGTTTACCCAGCTTCGGAGCTCTCCGGAGAGATAACACTCCTACTGCTGCTTGTCTGGTTGTATTATCTGGTGTTCTTGCTCTCGAGAGAGGGAGCGTGATGTTTTCTGGGCTACGAATGAATCGAAGCGAATTGTCCGACCTCCTCTACGTTGCGCATGGGCCTCCTTTTATATGCTAAAGGGGTCACCGACAGGTGGCAACGCAGAGGGTACAAACGTAAAAAGCGAGGTAGTTGATACAGTTACTTGTACAGTGCACCCTACCTAACCCTGACGGCAGGGGACAAGGGCATTAAATGCCCGTCTGAGTCGCCCGAACAGTGCAGAAAAGGACCGTTAGGGGCGCCACCGTTCGCCAGGATGGCGATCTTGTCAGCTTCGCATGCCACTGCGCACCGCTGGCTGCACAGCCTCCCGCCACGCGCGCCCGGAGAGGCCCCCAGAGCGACACGTTGGTGGATGCGCTGGAGCGTGGGCACAGAGTGGCCGCCTGCTGTGGCAAGCGCCTTGCCGCTGTTGTTATCTTGTCGGGTCCAGAAGCTCGTCGCTCACCGGGCCTCGGGGTACCTTGTTTAGTCTTCCCGGCAAGCTCCTCTTACCGGGGCCTTGTTGCCTTGCCGGAGCGCGTGGCGCATCGCGGCAAGTTCCTTGGAGCGCCTTGGCCTTCCCGGCAAGCTCCTCCTGCCGGGGCCTTGTCTCCTTAGCTTAAATACTTTGTTCTTGGATGGCTCTAAGGGAACCTTGGGGGATCTTGGCGTTCGCCCGGCAAGCCTTGCCGCGGGGTGCTGCAACTGCCCGTGCACAAGTTCGGGGTACTAGGGTACCCCTATTCTAGTACACCGACAGGAGCCCCCGGGCCTGGGCCAGACACGGTGCCGAGCGCTGTTGGGCCAGGCCCAAGTCAGGGCACGGGCACACGCGGACTGGGCCACACCGAATCTTGCACCGTATCCACCGCGCTCTCCCATAACGACACGCGTTGAATGCGGCATCATGGGAGAGATCGTGGGTGGTTGTTTATTTGGAAGGCCGAAACGTCCGCCCCATCCCTCTTTATAAACAGAGGAAACAGGGGCAGTTCGTTCCCCCTCGCTGGTTGCTGCTACTTCATCTTCAAGAAACTCCACCGCTCCCCCTTTCTTCCCGAAGCCGAGAGAGCAGCGCTCCGCCCCCCATTGCCACCAGCATCACCAACGCCGTCGACCTTCCCCACCACCTCCGCCATGGCCCCGAAAGCCGACAAGGGAAAGGGCGTGAAGTCGGCCGAGGCGCAGCGGCTCGCGGCGCTGCAGAAGGAGCGGGCGATCTTCACCCCCCAGCTCGGCGTGCAGGAGCTGAGGGAGTACTTCTACCTCTTTTGGGCGACGGAGACGCGTGCGCATCCGCGCACGAGGGTACTCCCGGCCGCTGCTTCGGAGTTGGCTCCAAACGGGTACCCATTCTTCGCATTATTCTTCTATTGCGGGCTCTGCCCGCCCTTCTCGGAGTTCTTTTGTGATATCATGAACACATATGGCTTCCGCCTCCTTGACTTCACCCCCAACGCTGTCCTGACCATGGCAGTTTTCGCACATTTGTGCGAAAACTTTGTCGGAGTCCACCCTAGTGTTGCCCTTTTCCGCCACTTCTTCATACCTCGGGTAGAGAGAGGAGAGCCGCTTGCCGGAGGGATTGCCTGGATCTCAAGAGTCGGCAAGAAAGAGGCGTACTTGGAGGGTGAGCTTCGCAGCAAGTGGGAGGAGTGGAGAGCGGAGTGGTGCTGGATCGTTGAGGAGAATCCGCAGCCCTTCACCGCCGTGCGCCAAACTTCAATAGTGCGCGGCAATGACTGGAGCAACGTGGCCCCGGAAGACGAGAGGCTGAAGATCGCCATCACTAGGATTCTTCGCCTCAGGCTTGCCGGGCTCACCGTAGGTGCTGTCGGGGCAGATTTCCTCCGCCGCCGCATTGCCCCCCTGCAGGAGAGGGGGAGGCCCGCTTGGGAATTCAAGAATTCGGCGGTCATCATGAGGCTGCGGCCAGCCTCAACTACAACTTCACCGTCTTGGAGCTGGACGCAATGCTCTTGGAGTTGTTCAAACGCGACCCCTAGCACCCATTCACACTGCCGAGGGGCGTAGTTCCTTTGTGCAATAACTCTTCGCTTGACCGGATCCGCGCCATGATGCCGTTGTGCGATTCCCACGGAATCGTCCCAACTTGGCAAGAGCCTGCGGATGACGTTGTGCGAGCGTTCTTCGACACCTTGGAGGAAGTGCCGGTCCACGCTGACGAGCAGAAGAGCCTCACCCGTGACACCACCGACGAGGAGCTGCAGCGCATCGCCACTAGGGAGGAAGAGGTTGCGGCCGCAGCTGTCGCGGGCGCGTTTGGGTTCACTATGGAGGAGGCGGAGGCTGCGGAGGCGGCAAACCTTGCCGAGCGCGCGGAGTTCATGGGCGAGGAGGAGCCTGTTGGTTCCGAAGCCGAGCCGAGCGAGGCCGGCGAGGAGGAGCCCGAGCCTTCAGAAAACTTGCCGCAGGCGGAGCCCCCGGCCCCGCCAAGAAGGCGTCTTCGCAGGGCCGGGGACGCAGCGGGGCGGCAGCCGAGTCAACAGCCGCCGAGCCGTGCGACGCGCTCTACCGCGGCAAGCAATGTTGCCGCGGGAGCGCCTCACGCAACAGCGGCAACTGGAGCGGGGTCTTCCCGGGCCACCGCCCCCGCCAAGCGGGCAAGGGATCCTACTCCTCCACCTCGCCGCATCGGAGGAGGGCCGGACTTCGATCTTTCCGCGCTCAGCTCCGACGAGGAGGAAGAAGAGTAAGTTTCTTTGGTGCTCTTGTAGTTCTTCAATATTGCTGCTTATATCTTGTATCTGACTTGCTCCAATCTGGACTCCTTTCTTTTCAGGACGCTGGCCCAGAGAGCGGCGAAAAGGGCCAAGGCCGCGGTGATCGTCATCGAGGATGACCCCATCGTGTCAGCAAGAGGTGGGTCCGAGACCACCTTGACGGACCCGGCAATCACTCCTCAAAGCAGCCCCAGCGCAGCTCCCAGCGTAAGTTCATAGTTTAGCCTTCTGCTGCCGGGCGCGCTTGAGTGATTTTTCCTTTGTTGATATCTTGCTAGTTGACTTGTGCAGGAGCAGAGCAGTCTCATCAGGAGCGCCCGGAAGCTGGTCCCGAAGTGCCACCTGCTTCGGCTGCGCCGCCAAGGGAGGAGTCCCCGGCAAGGGAGCGCTCTCCGGCAAGGGGGAACTCTCCGGCAAGGGACGGCACTGCTGATCCTGCGGCGACCGAGGCCGCAACTGCAGATCTTGGCGCAGGTAATCCACTTGCCCAGAAACTTTCCCTTGGGTTCTGCTTCTTCCGTTTTTCCTCTCTTGGATTTTTGATTGATTTTCCTCCCTTCTTCGTTCTTCAGACCCATCTGCAGCTGAGCTAATGGAGACAGAGGGCGCCGGCGAGGAAGGGGCCGGTGCTGACGAGGCCGCCGGCGAGGAGGCCGCCAGGGCTGCCGCCGCAGAAGCCGGCGAGGGGTCGGGCGATCGCACTGACGACCCTGAGGCCGCAGGAGCGCCAGGCGCTGCACCGACCGCCGATCCCTCTGCTGCTTCTGCGGAGCCGGGCTCCGAGGAGCCCCAGCCCGGCGCTTACTTGAAGGCCGGCGACGGTATCTTCATCAAGCTACCCTGGGCGTCGAGAAACTTTCGACGGGGAGGTGCTCGCCTCTGCTGGACTGTCGTTGGTTGACGCGCCCAGCAGCAGCAGCGATGAGCCTGAGGAGGAGCAGCTGCTGCGGAAGCTGCTGTCACTCTACCGCGCCCGGCAAGCCAAACTAGCTTCCCGGGAAGCGCTTGTCGCGAAGGCGGGAGTTGACATGGAGAAGCATGCAGAGGAGCTCCGGGGCCAAAATCAAGAAGCTCTCCGGTCCCTGATGCAGGAGCGGGAGCGACTCGACGAGGAGCGCACGGCCTTCCTTCTCGAGAAGGCCGAGGCTGAGGAGGAGCAAAGGCTGGCCGCCGAGAAGCCATCCGCGCGGGAAGGTGAACTAGTGCAGCGGAAGGCCAACCTCGACAGCTACGAGGAAGAGCTCGTCGAGCGCGAGCAAGCACTTGGCGGGGCGCTCAAGGAGGCAAAGGACGCTGCGGCAATTGCAGAGGCCGCCAAGAAAGAGCTGGAGGAGAAGGTGGCGCAGCTGGAGGCCAACATTGGGAAGAGCGGCGAGGAGCTTGCCGCGCTCAAGCGTGAGCGTGAGAAGGATGCTGCCGCCCACGGTGAGCTGCAAGGTCTTCTTGCTGAGAGGGGCAAGGAGCTCAGCGCCACCAAGGATTCCAAAGCAGACCTGGAGCTAAAGCTGGCCACGCTGACGCAGACGCTGGAGGCCGCCAAGGAGCGGGAGAAGACCTTGTCGGAGAAGGTCAAGGCTGACGCGGCGCTGCTGGAGAGCATTGCAGTTACCCAGAACTCGTTCAGAGACACTGTGGAGCACTGGACCGAGGGTTTGGTGAACATTGCCGCAGTCATCAACGAGGAGCTGGCGCAGCTGGGGATGGAGGACTTTGGGTACCCTTCCGACGAGAGTGTTCAACCCAGTGCCAAGCTCAGCCTGTTCTTCAAGGGCATGGGGACGGCACTCCAGCGGCTCCGGGAGAGGATCCCAAAGCAGCTGGCTGACGAGTCGTGCAAAATCTGCGCCGGGGTTCTCCAGAAGGTGCTGATGAAGGTAGCCTTCCGTAATCCAGGCCTCAGCTTCACCAACGTCCTCAGGTCCTTGCCGCCTGACGCCGATCTGGATGCACTCAAGGCCCTTGTCGTACCCATTGTGGACAAGGTGAGCGAGATCAAGAGGGTCGAGGGCGGACGCGTAGATTAGGCCGCCCATTTCTTCTTTTCCCTTGTCGCTGCTAATCATGTTATGAAAACAGTCTGTTAGAGCTGCGACAAGTTATCTTGTAATATAACTTTATTTCTGTTATCAATTGCTATGTTATTTCCTCTACTAGATTTCTTTCTTTGTATGTTTTTTTACCCTACGCTTCTAGGGAACTTGTCGGCGCAGGCGCCCGAGCCGCGAGCGCTGAGTGCGGAACTTCAGCAGCCTGCTGGCGGCGCTGCTTCCGACAAGAAACCTTGTCGCGACTAGATGCAGCACGCTTAAGCTGTTGAGCGGACTCGAAACAAAGTAAGGGCGCAACTAGCCACGAGTTGGTTCCTCCGCGCACAGGTTTTCCATACAAAGCAGGGTCGTTCGAGGAAGATAACTCAAAAAAACTTAAAAAATGATTGCTCAAACTTTGGCAACTTAGCTTTTCTGTCATTTGCTTCCCGGTAAGGCAAGTCTTTGCTTGAACGACGCCTGGCCCATACCACAATCTTCTCCTTCCCCCCCGGCAAACTTGTGTGCGAGAGAACCTTCTTTTCCTTTAAAAAAGGAGAAAGAAGAGAAAATAATAATATGGAGCTCTTCGGCTCGTTACTGCTTACCGGATGTAGGTGCTGCACAAAGTGTCAGATAATCGCATGCAAGAAAGGAACTAATGCATGAAATGGACAAGTTGTGCAGAGCACATGGGGTTCTTTTTATGCACGTGATCTGCGCCCGGCTTTGTACAAAGGATTACATGCAACAGCGGCAAGACTTGTACAAAAGGTGGTTGCCGGGACGGGGTTCCGGCAACCGCGCCCTATGGGAAAAACTTATGAAGATGTTCTATGTTCCAGGAGTTGCTCACCGGAATGCCATCTTCGGTCTCAAGGCGGACAGCGCCAGGCCTTGTGACTCGTCTCACCCGATAAGGGCCTTCCCACTTCGGCGTCAACTTGTTGGAATTCTTGGCGGACTGAACGCGCCGAAGAACAAGGTCGCCTTCCTCGAAGCTTCTGGCTTTAACTTTGCGGCTATGATAGCGGCGCAAAGCTTGCTGGTATCGAGCAGCTCGTACAGCAGCCTGAAGACGATCTTCCTCAAGGAGTAGTGCGTCGTCTTGTCGCAGCTGTTCTTGCTCAAGCTCATCACAAGCGAGCACTCGAGGTGATCCGTATACGAGTTCCGTGGGGAGAACTGCCTCTGCTCCATAGACTAGAGCGAAAGGTGTCTGGCCAGTGGCTCGATTTGGCGTCGTTCTGATCGACCAAAGAACCACCGGCAGCTCCTCGATCCAGTTCCTTCCGCACCTGTGCAGCCTGTCGAAAGTTCTGGTCTTGAGCCCGCGCAGCACTTCAGCATTTGCCCTCTCTGCTTGACCGTTGCTTCTCGGATGAGCAACAGAAGCGAAGCAGACCTTGGCGCCAAGGTCTTGGACGTACTGCATGAAGGTGCGGCTCGTGAATTGCGTGCCGTTGTCGGTGATGATCCTGTTAGGGATCCCGAAACGGCAAACAATTGACCTGAAGAACTTGACTGCTGACTGTGCTGTCACCTTCCTCACTGGCTGCACTTCCGGCCACTTTGTGAACTTGTCGATTGCGATGTACAAGTACTCAAAGCCCCCGACAGCTCGGGGGAAGGGGCCGAGGATATCGAGCCCCCAGACCGAAAATGGCCAGGATAAAGGGATTGTCTGGAGAGCTTGAGCTGGCTGGTGTATCTGTTTGGAGTGGAACTGGCACGCTTCACACTTGTTTACTTGTGCAGTTGCATCCTGGAGGGCTGTCGGCCAAAAGAAATCTTGCGGGAAAGCTTTGCCGGCAAGTGCTCTTGCGCCAATGTGGTGGCCACATATGCCTCCATGTATCTCTGCCAACAGCTTTTGTCCATCTTCCCGGCGAATACACTTCAATTTCACACCGTTGAGTCTTCTTCTGTACAGTATGCTATCGACAAACTGGTACATACTTGACTGCCGGGCTACTCTTTCCGCTTCTTCTTGTTCTTCAGGAAGTTCTCCTGTCTGAAGGAAGTGGACAATCTGCTGTGCCCATGCTGGAGCTTGTGGCTCGACAACAAGGACTAAAGGCGCATCTGCTGCTGCGGGAACATCCGCTTCCACGGCAAGGACTTGTGGTCCTGCCGGAGCTTGATGTTCCCCGGCAAGCTTGCCGGAGCAAAACTTGTCGGGAGCGTCTGCTTCAACGGAACAAACCATAAGGCTTGCCGGAGCAAACTGCCCCTCAGCCTCCTTGGTGTTGATCTTGGGGACTTTCTTGGCGGCGGCTTCGGGGAGCTCTGTCGGAAAGTAGTCACCAGAAACCAACTTCCTCTTCTTGCTTTGTCCAGTTGATGGTGTTACGGATGGTTGAGTCAACTTAAGCACAAAGATCCCTGGTTCCACAGGTAACTTTAGTGCGGCGCACTTTGACAGGCCATCAGCAATATCATTCTGACCTCTTGGGATATGCTCCATTTGTAGGCCGTCAAAGTGCTCTTCTAGCTTCCTCACTTCATCAACATACGGTTCCATCAACGGACTCTGGTAGTTCTTGTTCACTTGTCGGACGACCAGCTGTGAGTCACCCCTGACAATGAGCTTCTTGATCCCAAGGTCTGCTGCGATTCTGAGACCGGCAAGCAATCCTTCATACTCTGCAGTATTGTTGGTTGCTTGCTCTTTGGGAAAGTGCATCTGGACTACGTACTTGAGGTGCTCTCCGGTGGGTGCGACAAGCAGCACGCCTGCACCGGCGCCTTGCAGCGAGAAGGCACCATCAAAGTACATCAGCCACTCTTTGCTTGCCTCTTTGACGGGGATGCTTGTTTCTGGAATTTCTTCATCTGGGGTTGGCGTCCACTCTGCTATGAACTCTGCCAATGCTCTGCTTTGGATAGTTGAAGTGCTCTCAAACTTGAGGCCAAAGCTTGACAGTTCCAGCGCCCACTCAACAATCCTGCCTATTGCTTCTGGATTTTGCAGTATCCTCTTCAGCGGAAAGCGAGTGACGACTGTGATCTCATGTGCTTGGAAGTAATGGCGCAGCTTTCTCGAGGCCATGAGGAGGCCGAAAAGCAACTTCTGCACACCAGAGTACCTTGATCCAGCCCCCTGCAGAAGAGAACTGACAAAGTAAACTGGGCGCTGCATCATTCTCTTTGGCATCTTATCATGCTCCTGCGCAAACCCATGTTTGTCGGGACCAGAGCTTGTCGGCGAAGCCCCCTGCTTGTCGCTGGATGGATCTGCCGTGGTTGCTGGCTCATCATCCGCCTCCCTCTCCGCCACTAACGCAACACTAACCACTTGATTGGTTGCCGCTATATACAGGAGCAACTTCTCTTGCGGCTTAGGTGCGACAAGCGTTGGAGTGGAGGACAGGTATCTCTTCAAGTCCTGCAGCGCAGCCTCCGCTTCCGGAGTCCATTTCATTGGACCTGCCTTTTTCAAAATTTTGAAAAATGGCAGGGCGCGCTCAGCAGATCTAGAGATAAATCTGCTGAGAGCAGCCACGCAACCGGCAAGCATTCGTACATCCTTGACGCGCTTTGGTGCTTCGATCTGCTCAATGGCTTTGATCTTGTCGGGATTGGCTTCAATTCCCCGCTGAGACACGAAGAACCCGAGAAGCTTGCCGGAAGGGACTCCAAACACACACTTCTCGGGGTTAAGCTTGAGGTTGATCTTGCGCAGGTTTGCAAATGTCTCGTCTAAATCTTGAATCAGGGTCGCCTTGTTCTTGCTCTTGACCACTATGTCATCCATGTAAGCTTCCACATTTCTGTGCATTTGCGGCTCAAAAGCATGTTGGACTACCCTTGCGAATGTTGAACCAGCATTCTTTAGACCGAAAGGCATCCGTACGAAGCAGTACGTGCCACACGGGGTGATAAATGCGGTTTTCTCTTCATCTTCTTCTGCCATGAAGATTTGATGGTATCCTGAGTACGCATCAAGAAATGAAAGCAAATCACATCCGGCTGTGGAGTCAACAATCTGGTCAATACGCGGCAAGGGAAATGGGTCTTTGGGACAAGCTTTATTAACATCAGTGAAGTCAATACAAAGTCTCCATTTCCCGTTAGCCTTGCGCACAACAACAGGATTGGCCAACCACGTGGGATGGAGCACTCCTCTGACAAGGCCTGCTGCTTCCAACTTCTTTATTTCTTCTGCGATGAATTCTTGGCGCTCTACTGCCTGCTTCCTGACTCTCTGCTTGACGGGCCGCACATGAGGACAGACGGCAAGGTGGTGCTCAATTACTTTCCTGGGAACATCGGGGATATCAGACGGTTGCCACGCAAACACGTCGACATTCGCCCGCAGGAAAGCAACGAGCGCGCTTTCCTATTTGGGGTCAAGAGTGGCGCTGATGGTGAAGGTACCACCAGTGCCGCCCTCCTTGGCGGACACCTTCTTGGTCTTAGGTGGAGCTGCCATTGCCTTCTTACGCTTGCCGGTGGAGCTCGATGGTGCGTCCTCGACGGTAGCGCAGCACTCCGAAGAGGTGCGCTTGCCGGAGTGGGCATCAGAGCTCTTGCCGGGCTTGGTCTTCTTCTTCCCCCCGGGAGCTTCAGCGGCAAGTGTCTTGCGTTTCGGCTGCTGCTTCTCGGTAGATCTTGTCGGCACAGACAAGAGCATCCTTCTTGTCGCCAAGGACAGAGATGACACTTATTGGGCCTGGCATTTTCAGTACGTTGTACGCATAGTGAGAGGCTGCCATGAACTTGGCGAGTGCCGGTCGGCCAAGGATTCCATTGTAAGGTAATGGAAAGTCGGCAACGTCAAACGTGACCCTCTCAGTCCTAAAGTTCAGCTCGCTGCCAAATGTTACCGGCAACGTGATCTTTCCCTTTGGCTTGCTCCTTCCCGGGTTGATTCCTTGAAATGTGCCGGTCTCTTCGAGCTCGCTGTCAGGGATCTGGAGTTTCTGGAGCAACCTGGAGGAGATCAGGTTCAAGCCGGCCTCGCCGTCAACTAGCATCTTAGTGACCTTGAGGTCGCGGATTGTTGGTGAAACCAACATCGGCAAGCATCCAACCGCAGTTATGCGATCCGGGTGGTCCTCAATATCAAAGATGATAGGCGTGCCAGACCATTTCAGAGGCTTGCGTGACTCGACGGGTGGTTCTGCTGCATTAACTTCCCGCACCCACTGCTTGAGCTGACGGTGCGAGGTATGCAGAGAAGCACCACCGTCAACGCACAGGACCTCTGTGGCTTTCTGGAACTCCTGCTCATCAGTCTCCTCATCATCCATGTCCTCATCGTCATCGTCATCTTCATCCTTGTCGCGGCCACGAGGTGGTCTGTCTCCTTGCCGCTGCTTGGCCTTGCCGCGGCGTCCTCCTCGGCCGGGACGTTTCTTGCCGGATCCACAAGCTCCTTCCTGGGCCTTTTCCTTGTCGCGCCGCTCGTATTCAGCTTTCTGTTGCTCAACAAGCTGTTCGACTTTCTTACAGTTCTGGAGATCATGGCCCTTGGTGCGGTGGATCTTGCAATATTGCTTGTTGGTGTCGTCCTGCTTGTCGGCGACCGCCACCTCCACGGCAACCTCCTTGCCGGAGTCACCAGCTTTGGCTTCCTTGGCGCCACCACCGTTGCCGGACTGCTCAACAACTAGCACCTCTTTGCCTTTCCTCCTTCTGTTGTTCCGCCGCCGGTTTTTCCTTGGCGGGGTAGCATGCTCACTGTCAGATCCTCCCGCTCCTACATTCTCTCCGGGGAGTCTCCTCCCTTCCTCAGCACGTGCACACTTGTCGGCCAGTGCATATAACTCGCTGACGTCCCTGATCTTGCACATCGCCATTTCCTCCCGCATCCTGTGGTTCCGCACGTTCTGATGGAACGCGCTGATCACCGCGGCAGGGTGGACGTCTGGGATGTTGTGCTGCACACTACTGAATCTCTGAATGTACTTGCGCAGGGGCTCTCCTTCCTTCTGGGCGAGCAGATGAAGATCACTTTCCTGGCCATGAGGCTTGTGTCCGCCTGTAAAAGCGCCGACAAACTGATGGCACAGATCAGCCCAAGAGGATATGGAGTTGTCCGGCAAGTGCATGAGCCAGGATCTGACGTTGGGCTTGAGCACCAGCGGGAAGTAGTTGGCAAGGATCTTGTCATCTCGTCCCCCGGCAGCCTGTACCGCAATGGTGTAGATGCCGAGGAACTCCGACGGATGCGTCTTGCCGTCGTACTTCTCTGGTACGTCTGGCTTGAAGTTCTTTGTGCTGGGCCACTGGACTTGCCGCATCTCACGAGTGAACGCAGGATAACCTACCGCGTACGGCAGATCGCCTGGTTCCCCTGGCGCATGCATGTCAACAGAGGGCCCAGCGCGCTTGTCGGATTGACGTCGCGTTTCTCTTCGGCGCTCGATGCGGGTTCGAGCGTCTTCTTGTTGTCGATCATGAAGAACTTGGCGCTGACCGCGACGAGCTCGTGGATCCGACGAAGCAGTGGAGTCGCTGTCGAGGTGGATCCGGCGAGTCGGCGATCTTGGCCTTCAGGGCGGTGATTGCATGGTAGTTGCACCTCCGCCCGTTTCGTCGCCACCGGCTCGTGTCCGGCAACCTGCCGCGGCGGCGACGCGCTCGGCCGCCATGGAGTGTCGCCGTTGGCGTAGCCGATGAGACTCTGAATGGTGGCCCTCCATTCGTCGATCTTGTCCGACATCGGAGGGTAATCTAGGAGAAGTTGAGCTCGTGCCAAAGCTTCTGCTGGAGTGGTGGGTAGCAGTGGCGGACGGCGCGAGGAGCGGGACGTGCTCGAACTTCTAACTATGTTAGAAGGAGCAGTATCCCATCCGGGCGACCGTGCCCCGCTCGTGCCAGCATGCGGGCGTGCATGCTGGTCTTGAGCGCCCCGAGATCCACCAGCTTGGTCTTGGCCTATCATGCGAATGGCACTGCTAGTGCCATGACGCTGTTGATCTTGCGCCTCCTGAGAGTGGCGTGGAACATGTACAGTCGCCGAGGTTTGTGCAGCCTTGTTCTTGGACCTGGCGGCATCATGAGCTTCCTCGTCGACGTCCTTTCTTCCGCCGGCGTCCATTCCACCACCCGTTTGCTCCAACGGTGGCGGAAGTGACGTGGACGGAGCGGCTGCCGCCGAAGTCTTCTTCTTCGGTGGCATGTTGATGAAGGGAATAAAGATCTAGCTCGTGTGAACGCCGGATCAAGTTCACACAATCTCGACACCCCCTACCTGGCGCGCCATAGATGTCGGGGAAACTGATCCACGAACACCTATGGGGCCGGCGGACCGGGCCCCTTTCGGTTCGGCGGGGGGCGGAGATCGCACGAAGAGCAGATCGAGGCGAGGCACACGAGCAGTTTACCCAGCTTCGGAGCTCTCCGGAGAGATAACACTCCTACTGCTGCTTGTCTGGTTGTATTATCTGGTGTTCTTGCTCTCGAGAGAGGGAGCGTGATGTTTTCTGGGCTACGAATGAATCGAAGCGAATTGTCCGACCTCCTCTACGTTGCGCATGGGCCTCCTTTTATACGCTAAAGGGGTCACCGACAGGTGGCAACGCAGAGGAGGGTACAAACATAAAAAGCGAGGTAGTTGATACAGTTACTTGTATAGTGCACCCTACCTAACCCTGACGGCAGGGGACAAGGGCATTAAATGCCCGTCTGAGTCGCCCGAACAATGCAGAAAAGGACCGTTAGGGGCGCCACCGTTCGCCACGATGGCGATCTTGTCAGCTTCGCATGCCACTACGCACCGCTGGCTACACAGCCTCCCGCCACGCGCGCCCGAAGAGGCCCCCCAGAGCGACACGTTGGTGGATGCGCTGGAGCGTGGGCACAGAGTGGCCGCCTGCTGCGGCAAGCGCCTTGCCGCTGTTGTTATCTTGTCGGGTCCAGAAGCTCATCACTCACCGGGCCTCGGGGGACCTTGTTTAGTCTTCCCGGCAAGCTCCTCTTACCGGGGCCTTGTTGCCTTGCCGGAGCGCGTGGCGCGTCGCGGCAAGTTCCTTGGAGCGCCTTGGCCTTCCCGGCAAGCTCCTCTTGCCGGGGCCTTGTCTCCTTACCTTAAATACTTTGTTCTTGGATGGCTCTAAGGGAACCTTGGGGGATCTTGGCGTTCGCCCGGCAAGCCTTGCCGCGGGGTGCTGCAACTGCCCGTGCACAAGTTCGGGGTACTAGGGTACCCCTATTCTAGTACACCGACAGCCAGATCAAAGGTGTGTGCGATATACGGCATGCGGTTCACTCGGATGAACTGTTTGCATTGAGACATGAGAACAGAAATGGTTCAAATGAACAAGATGTGTGTGATACGAGGAAAACAGGTCTGTAATCGGAAACGTGTGCGAAGACCGATAACAACACAAACGATTACTGCTAACAAGCCGTGTGTGTTGTGAGCAAATGATTGCTGGTATACAATTGTAAGTGATTGATGAAAACATCACCGACGGGTTCCATTGTTTAGTCCGTGTGCGATGTGATTTTCTTTGTCCGCACAACATCTACACTCTGTCTATAGAGCATCAACATATACACTTAAAAATATAGCATTGCATAACCAAATTAAGCATACAATTACACAAGTGACTACACACATAACATTTCCACACACCAAAGAAAGCAACTACATGCATACTAAAGTAGGAGAAACGAGGATCTAATCATCTACTTATTGTTGCGATGACGCTTGCCATTGCTCTGCTTCTGGCTGGATCCCTGGCCGTTTTGGGGAAGGACGCACTTTCTCATGTCAACGATCCGCCTGTACATGTCGTAGCTCGTGTACGCCTCCTTGGCCGCGTACACGACGTGAGCTTTGTCGAGTTTCTCCATCCAGACCGAGTGCCAGGCACGCTTGTCCTTGTTGCATGAATCCTTCATGTCTCTTGTGACGCCCCCGATTCAATCGTACACTAATCATACACGCAAACGTGTACGATCAAGATCAGGGACTCACGGGAAGATATCACAACACAACTCTACAAATAAAATAAGTCATACAAGCATCATATTACAAGCCAGTGGCATCGAGGGCTCGAATACAAGAGCTTGATCATAGACAAGTCAGCGGAAGCAACAATATCTGAGTACAGACATAAGTTAAACAAGTTCGCCTTAAGAAGGCTAGCACAAACTGGGATACAGATCGAAAGAGGCGCATGCCTCCTGCCTGGGATCCTCCTAAACTACTCCTGGTCGTCGTAAGCAGGCTGCACGTAGTAGTAGGCACCTCCAGTGTAGTAGTAGTCGTCATCGACAGTGGCGTCTGGCTCCTGGGCTCCATCGTCTTGTCGCAGCAAACGAGTATAGAAAGGAGGAAAAGAGGGAGCAAAGCAACCATGAGTACTCATCCAAAGTACTCGCAAGCAAGGAGCTACACTACATATGTATGCATTGGAATCAAATGGATTAAGGGTATCATAAGTGGACTGAACTGCATAATGCTGAAATAAGAGGGGGATAGCTAGTCCTTTCGAAGACTACGCTTCTGGTAACCTCCATCTTGCAGCAGGAGAAGGGAGTAGATGGTAAGTTCACCAAGTAGCATCGTATAGCATAATCCTCACCGATGATCCTCCCCTCTTCGCCCTGTGAGAGAGCGATCACCGGTTGTATCTGATACTTGGAAGGGTGTGTTTTATTAAGTATCCGGTTCTAGTTGTCATAAGGTCAAGGTACAACTCCAAGTCGTCCTGTTACCGAAGATCACGGCTATTCGAATAGATTAACTTCCCTGCAGGGGTGCACCACATAACCCAACACGCTCGATCCCATTTGGCCGGACACACTTTTCTGGGTCATGCCCGGCCTCGGAAGATCAACATGTTGCAGTCCTACCTAGGCACAACAGAGAGGTCAGCATGCCGGTCTAAATCCTATGGCGCAGGGGTCTGGGCCCATCGCCCATTGCACACCTGCACGTTGCGTACGCGGCCGGTGAGCAGACCTAGCCTCCCTTATACAAGAGTAGGCGTTCCAGTCCAACCCGGCGCGCGCCGCTCAGTCGCTGACGTCACGAAGGCTTCGGCTGATACCACGACGTCGAGTGCCCATAACTGTCCCCGCGTAGATGGTTAGTGCGTATAGGCCAGTAGCCAGACTCAGATCAAATACCAAGATCTCGTTAAACGTGTTAAGTATCCGCGAACGCCGACCAGGGCCAGACCCACCTCTCTCCTAGGTGGTCACAACCTGCCCTGTCGCCCCGCCTCAAAGTAACAGTCGGGGGCCGTCGGGAACTCAGGCCCACCACTACCTAGATGGAGCCACCAGCCCCTTCAGCCCCTATCTCCGAACAGTATCATAAGTAATGTAACAGTATAAGTATATAGCATATGCCCGTGATCACCTCCCGAAGTGATCATGGCCCAGTAGTATAGCATGGCAGAGGGACAAGAGTGTAGGGCCACTGATGGAACACTAGCATCCTATACTAAGCATTTAGGATTGCAGGTAAAGGTAACAACAGTAGTAACAAGGACAGGCTATGCATCAGGATAGGATAACGGAAAGCAGTAACATGCTACACTACTCTAATGCAAGCAGTAGAGAGAAGAATAGGCGATATCTGGTGATCGAAAGGGGGGCTTGCCTGGTTGCTCTGGCAAGAAGGGTTCGTCGTCGATGTAGTCGATCACAAGGGTACAGACAGGGGTCTCGGGGTTTACCGGAAAGAAGTAACGGAGGGGGAACAGAATAAATAACATAGCAAACAAAGCAACACAAAGCATAACATGGCCATGCGTGGTGCTAGGGGTGACCTAACGCCGTATGACGTGATACCGGTGAAGGGGGGAAACATCCGGGAAAATATCCCTGGTATTTCGCGTTTTCGGACAGATGAATCGGAGGGGGAAAGTTGCGTGTACGCTATCCTACGGACGTGTGATGGACGAACGGGTTGCGTATCCATCCGAGCAACTTTCATGTACAAAGCTTTTCCATCCGAGCTACGGTTTATTTTATATTGATTTTAAAAAGTTTTAACAATATTCTGGAATCAATATTAATTTGAAATTAAAAAGTTGAAATGCTATGTCCACCAAGATCTGTGTACACAAAGGTGTACTAGAGGGTGACATATGGGTCCAGGGGGGTCCGAGTTGACCAGTGAAAGTTTGACTGGTCAACAGGGGGTGGGGCCCTCCTGTCATACTCTCATGTAACTAGTTAGGGATTAGTTATGCTAAGTAGGTAATTAGCTTAATTAAACCATTTTAATTAATTATATATTTTTATTATTATATTTTTTTACACACAACAATTTTCTTTAAGAAAAGGGGGCCGATGGGTCCCGCAAGCCAGTGGCACAAGGCTAACGGGCCGGGCGAGTTAACGGGCGGGCGCCCGGGCCCGAGGGGCGCTACGCCCGGGCGAGGCCACTGGCCGTCGAGGGAGCGGGGCACGAGGGCCACGGCGGGCGCAGCCGGTAGCCCCGGTCGGTGGGACGGGGCGCAGAGGAGCACGGGGTGGGGCTCGCGCGCGGCAGCGGCGGCCCACGACGGCGGAGCAAAAGCAGCAACAACACGAGGTGGGCGCGATCAGGGGCGGCGGTGCGCGCCACGGGCGGGCGTGGAGGCCAGGAAGCGCCTGGCGGGGCGCCAGTGGGGGCACTGGGCACGAGCAGGGGTGGTGTGCGCGGCCGCACTTGGGCACAGGGGGGCTGCCGGCGTTTGTGCAACACACGACAGCAGAGGTGGGGCGCTAGGCGATTGACGGCGGTGCGTGGCATGGCCGGGCATGGCGCGCGGATGCAGTAGGCAGAGCAAGCAGCAGCAGCGGGACAAGCAGCAGCATCAGCCACAAGAAGGCAGTAGCCGCAGCGGTTTAAGAAGCAGCAGCGGGCGAGCGCTCAGGAGGCAGCTGCCGGCGTAAGGCGCGGCCCAGGCCAATGCGCATGTGCGAAGGTGCAGCCTGGGCGGCCAGAGGTGCGGTGAAGCACGGCCACGGGGGTCGCGAGCGCGTGTGGGAGCGAGCGCGACGCGACTACGGCAAGGCTTCAGCCACAACGGGAGGTTGCACGCACGGGCATCTACGGTTTAAGATCAAGATAGCCAAAAAATAGGGAACCAGGAGGAGGAGCTCACAACGAAGCTCGAGGACATGGTCGGGGAGGCCGGGGTTTCCGGGATGGTGCGGATCGAGGCAAGGTTGTGCGGCGGCCGACGGGGAAGACGATGACCGATCCAGCGGTGTGGTTCACCTCCAGACGAACCCATGTTTGCGGTCGAAGCAGACGAAGCAGCAGCATCTTCTCGACATCCTCGCGAGGCTCGGGGTGGCCTTCGGCCATGACAACGGCACTGGCTCGACGACGGAGGTCTCAGGTAACGACAAAAGTCGAGTGGGGCGAGAAGAGTGAGGGGAATGGGGAAAAGCTAGGGTTCTGGGGGAGAGAGGGATGACATGGGGTGATCTTATCCCTGCCTCGGAGCCGCCGGATGCACGACGCGTGGGAATCGGCAGCCATGGCGCCGTGGATGGTCGCCATGCCTTCCCTGGTGAACAGAGAAGGGGGAGACGCCAGGGTGGGTTGGGCTTTAGGCCAGAGTCCAAGTAGGCCCTTTCTCTTTTCTGGTCTTCCATTTTCCCTTTTAATTAAAACAGAGACACCTATGGAAAAGTTTGGGCTACCAAAATACTTTTTTTAAAAAAGAATGAGGGACTAGGCCACTTAAATTCTTTGTAGTGTTTGGTATTGCCACAAACAGTTTGAGGGGCAATTGAATTGAATTTTGGATTTTTCACAAATGGAAAAGCATTTAAAATGCTGATTTGGAACTGCTTTAATTCCCACGGGAAATTAGCTATCTCAAAAGATGTTGAACCACTCATGACATTTAGTTTGTGAATATTTTCAATCCAGTGAACATTTTTTTATTATTTGAAAATTTAATAATTTGACTTGCATTTGAATTTGAAATCGAGTTCGGTTTGGATCAAGATGAGGTTTACAAAATTAATTACAATGACAAGGCACCATTCATGTGTGGTTACTATAGCTTAACTACCCGGGCGTTACAATTCTCCTCCACTACAAGAAATCTCGTCCCGAGATTTAAGAGGTAGAGTAAAGGGGAAAAGTCTGGTTACGAAACCCTAACAAATCTTCTCGGTCTTGGCTGCTCTTCTCGAAGAGGTCGATCCATTACGTTGATGTCTTCATTTCTCTTCTTCAGGTCTTCATGATGAAGTCATCATCCTTTCTTCGGAACTCCAGCATACTTATGAATAGGTAAGAGGCAACTTGGCTACGTCAGAATGCTTATGAGGGGAACAATCTGGGGTTAACCCGTGAATGAGCATAAGACTACCTCTCGAGTTGAACATATAAAATACATCGAGAGTAAGGTACAAAGGTACAATGAGAGGGTCCAAGCAGATAGATAGCTGCTCAAAGTCTGAACCAGAGTGAGAAAGGGGTTCAGAGCAGCGGGAGTAAGTATTGCGTCTGATACCAGAATGGAGCACTAGGAAGGTGGCTCGTGAATTACATAAGAAGTCAAGTGCGAGGAATAACCTTGACAACAAGGTGTACAGGAGAGTCAGGTTTTGATCCTGGGACCTTTGGGTTATGGGTCCACCATGTGGGTTAAAAGTAGGAAAGGCGGTGACGTCTTGCACAATCATGTAAGCAAGGCATGTCAGAGGATAGCCTGTCATTTATGTCGGCAACAATGTCGGTACCAAGGGCGAGGGACGAAGAGAACCATTTTCCTGCTCGTTGAACGAGGCGGACCATTAGGCAAAGTTCTCGTCCATCGGTGGCTACCGGAATGTCATCAACAATAGTAACAGGGTCTTACCGCCAGAATTGTACACCGAGGTGTTTACATAAGCAGGAGAATATTACTGCTTAGACCATATAGATCACAAGAAAGGTTAAACCAAACAATGGAAAGGAAAAATATGATTATCAGTTTCAACAAAGCAATGGAAAGGAAAATGTGTTTAAACACATATTTCAAGGGTATATCCTTCCCAAGGACAAGCAGAGCATGATATCCATGACAGGATATAATGTAGAAAGCTCTTTAGGTAAGGGGAGAGAAATTTCATGACATTACCCATACAACGGTGTCTGGATAATTGAGTAGGAAACTTTTAACATTGGGCTTCAAATGTTCTTGTTGAAAATTGGAGTACCACGGACATGCTTCGAGATAGCATTGACATGGTCACTGGGTAAATATTAGACTTTAGATACACGAAGGATCCATCAGGAACAACTTATAGAATAAGTCTTACAATTTCCTTATGGAAGAATGGTTAACCTTGCTATAAAGGATACTAAAGCAATCGGTCCTTCGGCCAGGTGTGCTAGGCATGACATCACCTTACCGGGCATATAAGATCAATGTTATAACTATTGGACATATGTTCCAACCATCATATCTGACCAAGATTCAGATCTGATTGGTGTCAAGATACCTCAGACTCGGGATGCCTGAGTAGAAGAGGTGCAACACAATTGATGAGATGACATTGTAAGATTCTTGAGAAATGAACTATGGAAGCGAGTCCCGAAACAAGAGTACATCATTAAACCAAGGGGGGACAAGGAGGTGGCTGATGAACTCGGCGACAATTCATTGAGATTTTCAAAAGATGGATTTCCACACTTATGTGAACAAGGAGATAACATTTGTCAGATCAAATGATATAATGAGGTATGCTCGAGGAAAACATACACAGTTAAACACTGGTTGAAAGGTGCACCCGAAATATGGGCTTAGGTAGTACGATCAATGTTAGGATTGTGATTCGATAATCAATGGCCTAAGGATGTAATGCTGACCATTAACTCCAAAGCAATAGGGTTGATAGAAGGGCAGAATCCAAACAGCACCGTTCCCTGCTGGTATCTCGGTTAGAAACAACACAAGAAGAATGGTGATGGTGGGAAGCATCACTATACCAAGAATTCTTAAGAGGTGGAGCAATTCTCACAACATTATTGACATAAAAGATGGTAATACTTCCAAGGTAAAGAAGAACAACTCCTGGGTAGCAAGGATCTCAAGGTATAACACAAAACACGAACAAAAGTTTGTGTTGGAGGGAAGACAATAAAGTGGTCGATGATAACACAAATCATTGAGGGCAAGGATGGTATTCCTCATCATGAACTGAACTAATATCCTGGAAGAGCTCGGTATGCTGATGATGATCGCGACACATTTGTCGAGAGATTTCATGAAGATGTAATCGATCGGCGATGACAACAAGTCAAAGGAATGATGAAGCGAAAGGTTATTGGAACCATGGTAGGGCACAAACTCGAAATCAAGTTTGCTATTCGAGAAGAATCGATATGACGAGGAAGATCTACGTAAGATTAGCTCATCGTCGAAAATTGTGCTTCGGAAAGAAGGACCAAATAGCACAGTTAAAAAGTTGCACGATAATGATATAGCCAATAAGCCTAGGAATGACTAGAAGGATTATTTAAACTCATAAGCAACAAAAATTATTTAGGGTTATTGAATCGGAGTGCGGACTCAATTCACTATTCGGTGTTCTCGGTTAACGACAACCCAGGACCCAGGAAAATTGGAATCGGTGAGAAATAACAGTTGATGAAGAACCCATAAGAAGTTATGCGGTTCCATGATATTCTCAGGATACCAATGTGTAATACTCAATGGTAGATCAAAGTAAAGGTTGAACAGATGTATTGATCTGCAGAAGATAGGTACTTTACTTGGCTGAGAAATGGAATCAAGGAGAAAATGTGGTCGGGACCATGATTGCAAAGGATCAATACATAGATACCAGATGATATTATATCAAGGAAATAGTTATTATTACAAGAAGCTTCTATGATAGGATCTACATCGTGTCCATGGGCATGAACACAAAGTTCAAGGTCGACTCCCACTTCTCCAATGCTTAACCTGTCATTCACTTCTCATTTTTCGAAGAAGTTGTAATGTTTAAATTTTATCTAGCAAAACACCAGAAGAGTATGACTCATGATAACTCTCGGGTTTACCCGGATCTGGGAAGGCATATAGGTTCGACCCTTAGGGGCATCTTGGGAACTTATACCACAAGATTCAATAGTAAATAACACAAGCTCGATAGTAGAGCATGGGTGACAAAACGAGAGGATACAATTTACCAAGGGCATTATGTATCAGGGAAAGAATTTCTCGAGGTTTTTGTATACGAAGGACAATGTCGGATGATATTTCAACAAAGGATCCGACGGTCCTCTAGGGATCTGATGTGAGCATCGGTACTCAACCAAAGGAAGAATGCAAGGATGTCAGATTATAGAAACAACTGACTAATTCAAAGCTCAAATGCAAAGGAATTATGTTTTCCAATTCAAGGGATCAGAAGCAAACGCTCTGATTAAGGATGAATATGTTGAGTAGGCTTAGGGGTACAATCACTGGCCATTTGATTGGTCTAGATCCAGCTCATTTGTAAAACGATGTCTGAGCTGGAAGGATGAATTCTAGGACCTGTTTGAAGATTGCGAGCATTCGCGACATAGTGAATCAGGGGACTCAAAATGATAATGTCAAGGGATGCCAATAAGATTACCAGACTGGTGGCATTACCCATAATGCAAGCAAGCAAGAATTTCGAGAGCAATAGGCTGCTGAGGATTTTGAAAGATCAAATAGTATTTCGAAGGCTTATGCGAAACACCTGAACAACTGAGAATGAGCGGATACTCAATAAGTGCAAGGAATTATATGTAGGGCATTCTTGTGGCAAAGAACTTTATGGCAGTAAGCTTAAAGGATTCTCGAAACAATAGAGAGAATTTCAAGGTATCTTGTAATAACAAGATCAACGGGGAATCATTGTATGAATGGCAAGTGTACGTGGTTATCTATAGGGTTTATCGATGGAAGGGAATTGCAAAAGCGATGGCAAAGTCTTGGGAGAACATCGGAGAGTATTGTCAGAATCTTCTATTGAAGCAGTCGATCATCTGGAATGAAGGGACTCTCCGGCAGGAAGTGGTAACGAGAACCTAGAGTTAGATTTTAGCAAAATCATTTAACCCGAATAGAAGAGAGATCAGAGTCCCAGAGTACAGATCGAGGAGTAAAAGATCCTAATACCACCCAATGGCGACGTGGGCCCGTAAGCCACTCAGCCAAGTTAGTAAAAAGTTTTGTAATATCTAGACTCGACTTCGGCCAAGGAGTGTGGAAGGGGGATTCCTACAGACAACCTGGCTCTGATACCAACTTGTGACGCCCCCGATTCAATCGTACACTGATCATACACGCAAACGTGTACGATCAAGATCAGGGACTCACGGGAAGATATCACAACACAACTCTACAAATAAAATAAGTCATACAAGCATCATATTACAAGCTACTGGCATCGAGGGCTCGAATACAAGAGCTCGATCATAGACGAGTCAGCGGAAGCAACAATATCTGAGTACAGACATAAGTTAAACAAGTTTGCCTTAAGAAGGCTGGCACAAACTGGGATACAGATCGAAAGAGGCGCATGCCTCCTGCTTGGGATCCTCCTAAACTACTCCTGGTCGTCGTAAGCGGGCTGCACGTAGTAGTAGGCACCTCAAGTGTAGTAGTAGTCGTCGTCGACAGTGGCGTCTGGCTCCTGGGCTCCATCGTCTGGTCGCAGCAAACGAGTATAGAAAGGGGGAAAAGAGGGAGCAAAGCAACCATGAGTACTCATCCAAAGTACTCGCAAGCAAGGAGCTACACTACATATGTATGCATTGGTATCAAATGGATTAAGGGTATCATATGTGGACTGAACTGCAAAATGCCGAAATAAGAGGGGGATAGCTAGTCCTTTCGAAGACTACGCTTCTGGTAACCTCCATCTTGCAGCAGGAGAAGGGAGTAGATGGTAAGTTCACCAAGTAGCATCGCATAGCATAATCCTAACCGATGATCCTCCCCTCGTCGCCCTGTGAGAGAGCGATCACCGATTGTATCTGGCACTTGGAAGGGTGTGTTTTATTAAGTATCTGGTTCTAGTTGTCATAAGGTCAAGGTACAACTCCAAGTCGTCCTGTTACCGAAGATCACGGCTATTCGAATAGATTAACTTCCTTGCAGGGGTGCACCACATAACCCAACATGCTCGATCCCATTTGGCCGGACACACTTTTATGGGTCATGCCCGGCCTCGGAAGATCAACACGTCGCAGCCCTACCTAGGCACAACGGAGAGGTCAGCACGCCGGTCTAAATCCTATAGCGCAGGGGTCTTGGCCCATCGCCCATTACACACCTGCACGTTGCGTATGCGGCCGGTGAGCAGACCTAGCCTCCCTTATACAAGAGTAGGCGTTCCAGTCCAACCCGGTGCGCGCCGCTCATTCGCTGACATCACGAAGGCTTTGGCTGATACCACAACGTCGAGTGCCCATAACTGTCCCTGCGTAGATGGTTAGTGCGTATAGGCAAGTAGCCAGACTCAGATCAAATACCAAGATCTCGTTAAACGTGTTAAGTATCCGCGAACGCCGACCAGGGCCAGGCCCACCTCTCTCCTAGGTGGTCACAACCTGCCCTGTCGCTCTGCCTCAAAGTAATAGTCGGGGGCCGTCGGGAACTCAGGCCCACCACTACCTGGATGGAGCCACCTGCCCCTTCAGCCCCCATATCCGAACAGTATCATAAGTAATGTAACAGTATAAGTATATATCATATGCCCGTGATCACCTCCCGAAGTGATCACGGCCCAGTAGTATAGCATGGCAGACGGACAAGAGTGTAGGGTCACTGATGGAACACTAGCATCCTATACTAAGCATTTAGGATTGCAGGTAAAGGTAACAACAGTTGTAACAAGGACATGCTATGCATCAGGATAGGATAACGGAAAGCAGTAACATGCTACACTACTCTAATGCAAGCAGTAGAGAGAAGAATAGGCGATATCTAGTGATCAAAAGGGGGGCTTGCCTGGTTCCTCTGGCAAGAAGGGTTCGTCGTCGATGTAGTCGATCGCAAGGGTACCGACAGGGGTCTCGGGGTTTACCGGAAAGAAGTAACGGAGGGGGAACAGAATAAATAACATAGCAAACAAAGCAACACAAAGCATAACATGGCAATGCGCGGTGCTAGGGGTGACCTAACGCCGTATGAGATGATATCGGTGAAGGGGGGAAACATCCAGGAAAATATCCCCGGTGTTTCGCGTTTTCAGATAGATGAATCGGAGGGGGAAAGTTGCGTCTTCGCTATGCTAGGGACGTGTGACAGACGAACGGGCTGCGTATCCGGATTCGTCACGTCGTTCTGAGCAACTTTCATGTACAAAGTTTTTCCATCCGAGCTACGGTTTATTTTATATTGATTTTAACAAGTTTTAACAATATTCTGGAATCAATATTAATTCGAAATTAAAAAGTTGAAATGCTATGTGCACCCAGATCTGTGTACACAAAGGTGTACTAGAGGGTGACATATGGGTCCAGGGGGGTCCCAGTTGACCAGTCAAAGTTTGACTGGTCAACAGGGGGTGGGGCCCTCCTGTCATACTCTCATGTAACTAATTAGGGATTAGTTATGCTAACTAGGTAATTAGCTTAATTAAACCATTTTAATTAATTATATATTTTTATTATTATATTTTTTTACACACAACAATTTTCTTTAAGAAAAGGGGGCCGATGGGTCCCGTAAGCCAGTGGCACAAGGCCAATGGGCCGGGCGAGTTAACGGGCGGGCGCCCGTGCTGGAGGGGCGCTACGCCCGGGCGAGGCCACCGGCCGTCGAGGGAGCGGGGCACGAGGGCCACAGTGGGCGCAGCCGGTAGCCCCGGTCGGCGGGACGGGGCGTAGAGGAGCACGGGGTGGGGCTCGCGCGCGGCAGCGGCGGCCCGCGGCGGCGGAGCAAAAGCAGCAGGAGCACGAGGTGGGCGCGATCAGGGGTGGAGGCGCGCGCCGCGGGAGGGCTTGGAGGCCAGGGAGCGCCTGGCGGGGCGCTAGTGGGGGCACCAGGCACGAGCAGGGGTGGTGGGCGTGGCCGCGTGTGGGCACAGGGGGGCTGCCAGCGTTTGTGCAACACGCGGCAGCAGAGGCGGGGCGCTAGGCGATTGACGGTGGTGCGTGGCATGGCCGGGCGTGGTGCGCGGATGTAGTAGGCAGAGCAAGCAGCAGCAGCGGGACAAGCAGCAGCATCAGCCACAAGAAGACAGTAACCGCAGTGGTTCAAGAAGCAGCAGCAGGCAAGCGCTCAGGAGGCAGCTGCCTGCGTAAGGCGCGGCCCAGGCCGACACGCATGCGCGAAGGTGCAGACTGGGCGGCCAGAGGTGCGGTGAAGCACGGCCACGGGGGTCGCGAGCGCGTGTGGGTGCAAGCGCGACGCGACTACGACAAGGCTTCAGCCACAACGGGAGGTTGCATGCACGGGCATCTATGGTTTAAGATCGAGACAACCAAAAAAATAGGGAACCAGGAGGAGGAGCTCACAACGAAGCTCGAGGACATGGTCGGGGAGGCCGGGGTTGCCGGGATGGTGCGGATCGAGGCAAGGTTGTGCGGCGGCCGACGGGGAAGATGATGACCGATCCAGCGGTGTGGTTCACCTCCAGACGAACCCATGTTTGCGGTCGAAGCAGACGAAGCAGCAACATCTTCTCGACATCCTCGTGAGGCTCGGGGTGGCCTCCGGCCACGACAATGACACTGGCTCGACGACGAGGTCTCAGGTAACGACAAAAGTCGAGTGGGGCGAGAAGAGCGAGGGGAATGGGGAAAAGCTAGGGTTTCAGGGGAGAGAGGGATGACATGGGGTGATCTTATCCCTGCCTGGGAGCCGCCGGATGCACGACGCGTGGGAATCGGCAGCCATGGCGCCGTGGATGGTCGCCATGCCTTCCCTGGTGAACAGAGAAGGGGGAGACGCCAGGGTGGGCTGGGCTTTAGGCCAGAGTCCAAGTAGGCCCTTTCTCTTTTCTGGTCTTCTATTTTCCCTTTAATTAAAACAGAGACAACTATGGAAAAGTTTGGGCTACCAAAATACTTTTTTTAAAGAATGAGGGACTAGGCCACTTAAATTCTTTGTAGTGTTTGGTATTGCCACAAAAAGTTTGAGGGGCAATTGAATTGAATTTTGGATTTTTCACAAATGGAAAAGCATTTAAAATGCTGATTTGGAACTGCTTTAATTCCCACCGGAAATTAGCTATCTCAAAAGATGTTGAACCACTCATGAAATTTAGTTAGTGAATATTTTCCATCCAGCGAACATTTTTTATTATTATTTGAAAATTTAATAATTTGACTTGCATTTGAATTTGAAATCGAGTTCGGTTTGGATCAAGATGAGGTTTACAAAATTAATCACGATGACAAGGCACCATTCATGTGTGGTTACTGTAGCTTAACTACCCGGGTGTTACATCTCTGTAGTAGGGGTCGATGATGGCCTCGGCGAGGTGAATCAGTGAGTCCTTCTTATGCTCCTTGCTGCCCCAGATCTTGTATTGGCCCTGGATGTCGACAAGATTCTGGCAGGCGATGCCCGAATTCTCGAGCACCTTTACATCGTTGGTGATGTCCACCGTAGCGAACATGTAGTGGGGGCTGTTGACAAACCTGGCGACACGCTCGCAAGGCTTTGTGGCCAGTCAGTAGTGGTAGACGAGGACATGGTGGCGCACGCAAATCTGGGCGACGGCGACCTTGGGACGAGACCCGACATGAGCGCGGGTGTACTCAAGGTTGAACCCGACCACCTTGTACTTCTCCGCGGCAAGCAACAGCTCCATGATGTGGATGGAGTGCTCCACCCATACCGGGTCATTGGTGTACACCACCGAGAGGTCCATGAACCTTCTGTGAGTGTCCATCACGGCACACATGGTGAACTGCTGCTCGTCATCGGCAGCCGCTCGGAGCGCCATTGGAGCCGCGCAGGATACCCTCTAGGAATTTCTCGTGGTGGGTGTGCTTCTTGCAATGGTGGGGCGCAATCAAAAGGTTGAAGAGACACAAGGGTAGGTTAAATGGCCGCTATAATAAATGGGCGCCTGCCGGCCTGTAATCGCCACGTCTTGTCACGGCATTCATAGCGGAGGATTCCAGTGCACGCTTCACAACACCGCACCGCACGCGTGGGCTCAAAGAGGCGTCAAATGTATCGTCGGTGAGCCTGTTCCCATGCTACCGCGCTATTTACCGTGCAAGCTTCCTGCCCGGCTAGAAGAGGGACAAATCGTGGGTGTTTATTGACAAAAAGCTTTGTAAAAACAAAGTGTGTGGAATGACTTTGGTCATAATTTTACCCTTGGGTGATGAGGTCAAAGTTACACAGAAGGGTGATTATAGACACTCAAGTGCGATAATTAATTCTGCGCTCTACTGTGCACACGGTGGAAGAAACCAACTGTGTGCAATAATGTCGAAGATCGCAGTCGAGTTAGATATACAGATCGTGTGTTGTGAGATCAACAGGTAAACTGATTCGAGAATGGTTAATAAAATCTAAGACCATTGCATATTAAGGTCAAAATAGTGCTAGCAATATACGAGTCTCATACGATGCCATTTCAACGATTGTACCAGAAAATCTCGAAATGTTACAAGGTTCAAATCCCAGAGTTATATGGCTCAAATTCGAAGATTACAAGGTTCAAACTGACATTAGAAATGAAATTCAGCTCATCAGCTGCAAACGCTCACGCTGATCCCTGAACATGGATATCAGAGAGGTTCAAACTAATATCACCGCTTCTAAGTTTGGTTTCGAAACCTGACAATTTTTGCAAAGGGGTCAGCCATTGAGAAGTCATGTATGGGGTTGACACGATGACTTCCGATTACTCTGTCATCTGAAGTTCCAAAATGAAATTCAGTATTTTTGGAGCCTACTCCATTCTGCCGCAGGCGTCGGCACTAATAAACATACCATTCATTTTTGTGAAATAAATGTAGGGAAAACCACATTTCCTTCAACACCCTTGCTCTGAGAACAAAGAACCTGGCGAATATAATCTCCGGTAAGGTCCCTTGGTAGGAGTTCAAAGTAATTTTTGAGAGATGCAAATCTAGGCATTCGACATGATTGTTATATTGTATCACATTATCCACCACTGGGCCTAATCTTATCTGCAAAATAAGAAAACGTGTTAGTGCCTACATGCAGTTTTGAACATTACTACAGGCCTAGTGATGACCCAGAAGTGTAGGGGATCTACCGTAGCCTTTTCGATAAGAGTGTCAAACCCAACGATGAGCAGAAGGAAATGATAAGCGGTTTTCAGCAAGGTATTCTCTGCAAGCACTGAAATTATCGATAATAGATAGTTTTGTGATATGGTAATTTGTAACGAGTAACAAGTAATAAAAGTAAATAAGGTGCAGCAATATGGCCCAATCCTTTTTGTAGCAAAGGACAAGCCTGGAAAAACTCTTATCTAAAGGAAAGCGCTCCCGAGGACACATGGGAATTATCATCAAGCTAGTTTTCATCATGTTCATATGATTCACGCAGTACTTTGATAATTTGATATGTGGGTGGACCTGTTCTTGGGTACTATCCTTCCTTGGACAAGCATCCCACTTATGATTAACCCCTATTGCAAGTATACGCAAGTACAACAGAAGTATTAAGGTAAACCTAACCATAGCATGAAACATATGGATCCAAATCAGCCCCTTACGAAGCAACGCATAAACTAGGGTTTAAGCTTCTATGACTCTAGCAACCCATCATCTACTTATTACTCCCCAATGCCCTCCTCTAGGCCCAAACAATGGTGAAGTGTCATGTAGTCGATGTTCACATGACACCACTAGAGGAAAGATAACATACATCTCATCAAAATATCGAACGAATACCAAATTCAAATGACTACTTATAGCAAGAATTCTCCCATGTCCTCAGGAACAAATGTAACTACTCACAAATCATATTCATGTTCATAATCAGAGGGGTATTAATATGCATAAAGGATCTGAACATATGATCTTCCACCGAATAAACCAACTAGCATCAACTACAAAGAGTAATCAACACTACTAGCAACCCACAGGTACCAATCTGAGGCTTTGGGACAAAGATTGGATACAAGAGATGGACTAGGGTTTGAGATGAGATGGTGCTGGTGAAGATGTTGATGGAGATTGACCCCCTCCCGATGAGAGGATCGTTAGTGATGATGATGGTGATGTTTTCCCCCTCCCGGAGGGAAGTTTCCCCGGCAGAACAGCTCCGCCGGAGCCCTAGATTGGTTCCGCCAAGATTCCGCCTCGTGGCGGCGGAGTTTCATCCCGAAAGCTTGCTTTTGATTTTTTCCTCAACGAAAGACTCCATATAGCCAAAGATGGGCATTAGAGGGCCACCAGGGGGCCCACGAGGCAAGGGGCGCGCCCCCACCCTCGTGGACGGTAGGTGGGCCCCCTCTGGTACTTCTTTCTCCCAATATTTTTATATATTCTGAAACGTGATCCCGTGAAGTTTCAGGAATTTTGGAGTTGTGCAGAATAGGTCTCTAATATTTGCTTCTTTTCGAGCCCAGAATTCCAGCTGCCGGCATTCTCCCTCTTCATGTAATCCTTGTAAAATAAGAGAGAATAGGCATAAGTATTGTGACATAATGTGTAATAACAACCCATAATGCAATAAATATCAATATAAAAGCATGATGCAAAATGGACGTATCAACTCCCCCAAGCTTAGACCTCGCTTGTCCTCAAGCGAAAGCCGAAATTGAAAAATATGTCCACATGTTTAGAAATAGAGGTGTCGATAAAAATAAAATACGAACATGAGGGCATCATGATCATTCATATATATATATATTGTCATATGATCTCTTATGCTAAAGTAACAATTCAATCACAATTTAAAGTATGAATCATAAACTTCATTGAGAACCAACAAACTCTAATCCCAGTCATTGAGGCAATTGCATTTTATCGTAACATCAGAAAGAGTCAATAAGAACTTTTCAGCAAGTCCACATACTCAACCATCATTTAGTCTTTCACAATTGCTAACACTCATGCGATATTTATGGTTATGAAGCTTTAATCGGACACAGAGAAAGATAGAGGCTTATAGTTTTTCCTCCCAACCTTTTACCTCAAGGGTAATGTCAACAATAATAGTTTATAAAAACTCACATCCAATTAGCTATATATATCAGGATCTTTCCAACACATTGTGCTTGCCAAAGAATAAAATGTAAAAAGGAAAGGTGAAGAATCACCGTGACTCTTATATGAAGTATAACACAAGAATAAAAGATAGGTCCTTCGCAGAGGGAAGCAGAGGTTGTCATGTGCTTTTATGGTTGGATGGACAAAATCTTAATGCAAAAGAACATCACTTTATATTGCCACTTGTGATATGGACCTTTATTATGCAGTCCATCGCTTTTATTTCTTCCACATCACAAGATCGTATAAAGCTTATTTTCTCCGCACTAATAAATCATGCATATTTAGAGAGCAATTTTCATTGCTTGCAATGATGACAACTTACTTGAAGGATCTTACTCAACCCATAGGTAGATACGGTGGGCTCTCATGGCAAAACTGGGTTTAAGGATATTTGGAAGCACAAGTAGTATCTCTACTTGGTGCAAAGAAATTGGCTAGCAAGAGAGGGAAAGGCAGGCTCAACATGTTGGATGGTCCATGACAATATAATTTATCTCAGATGCAAGAAAACATAACCCATTACATTGTCTTCCTTGTCCAACATCAACTCTTTCGCATGTCATATTTTAATGAGTGCTCACAATCATAAAAGATGTCCAAGTGTAACGCCCTCGATGCGGCTATATCTCCCACGTGTCAAAGCACGACTTAAAGGCATAACCGCATTGAAAGCAATGTCGCAAGTGAGGGAATCTTCACACAACCCATGTAATACATAAGGGAAAAGAGATACATAGTTGGCTAACAATCGCCACTTCACACAATACAAGAATAAAGCATTACATCATCCAGATACAATCAAGGTCCGAGTACGGAACCAAAATAAAAGAAGACTACCCCAAAAGCTACACAGATCCCCGATCGACCCCAACTGGACTCCACTACTGATCAACTGTAAACGGAAACGACATAACGAATACCATCTTCATTGAGCTCCTCCTTGAGCTCGGTTGCGTCATCTGCACGGTTCAACGACACCTGCAAGCTGGTTTTGGAAATATCTGTGAGTCACGGGGACTCAGCAAACTCACACCCTCGCGATCAAGACTATTTAAGCTTATAGGTAAGGTAAAAGGTATGAGGTGGAGCTGCAACAAGCGACTAGCATATATGGTGGCTAACATACGCAAATGAGAGCGATAAGAGAAGGCAAAAGCACGGTCGAACAACTATGATCAAGAAGTGATCCTAGAACAACCTACGCCAAACATTACTCCAACACCGTGTTCACTTCCCGGACTCCGCCGAGAAGAGACCATCACGGTTACACATGCGGTTGATGTATTTTAATTAAGGTCAACTTCAGGTTTTCTACAACCGGACATTAACAAATTCCCATCTGCCCATAACCGCGGGCACGGCTTTCGAAAGTTCAAATCCCTGCAGGGGTGTCCCAACTTAGCCCATCACAAGCTCTCACGGTCAATGAAGGATATTCCTTCTAGCGGGAAGACCCAAACAGACTCGGAATCCCGGTTACAAGACATTTCGACAAGGTAAAACTAAACCAGCAACACCGCTCGAATGTGCCGACAAATCCCGATAGGAGCTGCACATATCTCGTTCTCAGGGCACACCGGATAAGCTAAGCGTACGGGAACCAACGTAACCCAAGTTGCCAAGGGACGGCCCCGCACGGTGCTCTGGGTTGGACCAACACTTAGAGAAGCACTGGCCCGGGGGGGTTAAAATAAAGATGACCCTTGGGTTGGCCTCCCCAGGGAAAGAAAAGGCTATGTGGCAAATGGTAAAACCAATGTTGGGCCTTGCTGGAGGAGTTTTATTCAAGGCGAACTGTCAAGGGGTTCCCATTATAACCCAACCACGTAAGGAATGCAAAATCCGGGAACATAACACCGATATGACGGAAACTAGGGCGGCAAGAGTGGAACAAAACACCAGGCATAAGGCCGAGCCTTCCACCCATTTCCAAGTATATAGATGCATTAATTAAATAAGAGGTATTGTGATATCCCAACAAAATATCCATGATCCAAACATGGAACAAGCTCCAATCTTCACCTGCAACTAACAACGCTATAAGAGGGGCTGAGCAAAGCAGTAACATAGCCAAACAACGGTTTGCTAGGACAAGGTGGGTTAGAGGCTTGGTTTAACAATATGGGAGGCATGATAAGCAAGTGGTCGGTATCGCAGCATAGGCATAGCAAAAGTGCGAGCAACTAGCAAGCAAAGATAGAAGTGATTTTGAGGGTATGGTCATCTTGCCTGAAATCCCGCAAGGAAGAAGAACGAGTCCATGAAGAAGACAAACGGTCGTATTCGAATAGATCCTCACGACTCCGGAACAGAACCGAAGCTCACGAGAAAGGCAACCCGGAAAGAAGCAAACAACATAGTAAACAACCACTACAACAACATGGCATGATGCACAACAAGTATGATGCATGTCCGGTTTAATGAAGCATGGCATGGCAAAGTGCACAAGCAATTCTACAAATTAAGTGGAGATCAATATGCAACGGGTTGCATATTGACGAAACACCACATGACTTATTTAGTTCGATCTTGTTTATGTACCCAACAATATTAAATGTTGTTAAACATGGCAAGAGGGTGAAGCAAATGAAAACTACCTATCTAGGCAAGTTTAAATGAGGCCGGAACAACAAGACAACAATTCCAGTAAATCCTCATGTGCATATTTTGGTTATGGTACTGTTCTGCCCTAAACACAATTTTAGAGTTATTAAACATGCAAAATAAATCCACCATGTTAAACTAGGCATTTTTCCATCCCATTTACATAAAGATTATTTAAATCCGAGCTACGGTTATTTAGTTATGAAATAAAACATTTTAACATGGCATAGGAGCAAATTTAATCAAACAACATTTTAAACTTTTCAAACATAGATGAAAGTTGGATATTATGAATCTAGACAAAATTCTAAGCAAGTTTCATATAGAGATCATTTTAATCCCGTGCACGGTTATGGAATTATTAAATGCATGATCAACAAGGGCTTTTCTGTAAAACTGGACGGCTCTGGAAAAAAGATAAATCGCTGAACTGAAAAAAAATACACTAGGCCGAATCTGGTGCACTGCTGGGCTGAACAAAGAGGAGGGGCTGAGAGAGCTGCTCACAACGGGCCTTGGGCCGGGGAAGCAGGCCAGCAGGAGCGGCCCAACGGGTGGTGGAGTTGGGCCTCTCCAGATCGAGGCGAGACGCTGGCGGATCGGGGCTGGACGCGGCCGATGCAAAGAGTCAACGCAGTGAGTAGAGGCATTCTCCTCCTCTTCTCGACAGGAAAAACGAGCAACGGCGGCGTGGGATTTGGCGGCCGGGAACGGGACAAGGCAGCAGGGGTCGCGGACGAGCAGGACGGAGAGGAAGCAGTGGCGCGGCTGAGAGGGATCGATGGGACATCTCCCTAGAAGTTAGGGTTTGTCCAGATTTAGACTAGGGAGTTTTATATAAGAAAAAGAGGGGAAGTTTAGGGTAGATTCGGACCCTCCGATCAAAATCGGGCGGTTCGAGAAAACTAGATTAGGAAGTCCAAAAAAACGGTGACGTTTTGTAGATGTTTGGGGATGATCCGGACACAACGGTGGCGACAGTACGGGTCGGGTTCGGGACGACTTTCAGACGCGCGCGAGGAGGTCCGCGGACTGACGACAGAGCCTAGGTTGGGCCTGACGAATTGTGAAGAGCGGGTTGGTCTGAGAGAAGAGGGGAGAGATGCAGCCTGACACGGTTTCCGGAGACTGAAAACGTCTAACGTTAGACCAGCTATACTGCCGCTATAGCTATTCGTTGGGGCATCAAACGATCTCCGAATGCGATGAAACTTGACAGGCAGTCTATCTACACTATAATAAGACCACACGTCAACTCTCATCCCATTCCGAGAACATTTTCCAGCCACTTATAAAATACTATTTCGGACATGCCGCGGGCGCGTGCAAGTGTGGTTGGGCTCAGAACGGACAACAGAGAGAACTCGGAGAACCCGGATGAATGCAAGTTTTAAAACATGATGATGCAATGCACATGATGACATGATAAGATGCAACACGCAAGAAAATGACATGACAACGACAGCGAATAACTGGAAGACACCTCACACATCGGTCTCGGGGCGTTACACCAAGATAGTTTATTTATATGTGAAAATCTCTCTTTCTTTATTACTTCCTATTAATTGCAACGATGACTAAAACTATGTTTGTCCACTCTCAACAACTTTTATTCATCATATTCTTTATATGCGAAGTCATTACTCTCCATAAGATCCATATGATCTCTTTATTTCTATTTATTCCTTATCTTTTATTTTATTCCCTCAAGATCATAGTAAGATAATCAAGCCCTTGACTCAACACTAATCTTTATTATATATAGCTCACGCACTCGATTACATAGAAGGATCATAAAGCAAAACTAAAGAACTAGATCATACATTCATACTAAAACTTTATTCTACTAGATCAAGATATAACCAAAAGGATCGAACTAAGAAAAATGGTAAAGATTAAAGTGATGGTGATATGCTACCGTGGCACTCCCCCAAGCTTGGCTGTTGCTAAGGAGAGTGCCCATACCCATGTGTTTATGTTTCCTTCCTCGGAGGTGGTGATTATGGAGTTGTTGATGATGTAGGCTTGTCATCCATCTTCCAAGGCATAGGCTCACCATCATTGAAGGATGATCGAGTCTCTGGGATCCTCAAATCTGCAGCCAAACTCATCCTCTTGAATCTATATTCATACTCACAGTTTTGGTCTTGCAGGTCATAGATCTGGGCTTGGATGTGCTCGATTTTCTCTTGAAGCTTGAAGATGGCCTCCCCAATGTTCTTGTCATCCAGCTTGTGGTTGTTGGTGAACTCCATCATCATTATATGATTGGAGTAGATTCCACGTTCCACCATCTCCTGGCACTTGAAAACTTGTTGCTCCATTGCCTCGAGCCTTGTCTCCACGCTTTTGGTCCTCCTTGGTCCCTCAACACCGCGAATGTGCAGCAACCCCTCACCTATCTCAATGGTTTGAGGGTGTTGCAGCACCTCCGCGAGGTAAGGGTTGATGATCTTCTCAAAGAACTTGTCCTTGGGGGCACTTGAAGACGCCATGGTAATCTAGATCTGTCAGAAAACAGCTCGAAACAAAGACAGAAGATATTTGCGTGGTACGGTGGTCAAAACCTTCGGGAGATTATATAATGAATTTTTTTCGACCAAAAGAAGTATCGTGCAAGATAACAAAGTCCGGAGAGCACACGAGGTGCCCACGAGGCAGGGGGCGCGCCCAGGGGGGTAGGGCGCGCCCTCCACCCTCGTGGAAGCCTCATGTCCTTTCCGTACTGCTTCTTATTTTCCTATTTTCTTAAATATTCCAAGACAGATAAAAATTGCCATTAGAACTGTTTTGGAGTAGGTTTAATTACCGTACCACGTACATATTCCTTTTCGGAGTCTAAAACATTCTGGAAAGTGTCCCTTATGTGTTCCTCTAGGATTATGGTTTCAATAACATTAGTTTCAACATTTATGGGATTACCTGAGATATAATGTTTGAATCTTTGACCGTTTACCACCCTCGGATTAATGCCTTCAAATTTCTTGCTTTTATGGCACCGGAACGATAGACCTCCTCTATGATGTAAGGACCTTCCCATTTAGAGAGGAGTTTGCCTGCAAAGAATCTTAAACGAGAGTTGTATAACAATACATAATCACCTACATTAAACTCACGTTTTTGTATCCTTTTGTTATGCCAACTTTTAACCTTTTCTTTATACAATTTGGCATTCTCATAAGCCTGGGTTCTCCATTCATCATGTGAGCTAATGTCAAAAGGCCTCTTCTCACTGGCAAGTTTGAAATCATAATTGAGCTCTTTAATGGCCCAATATGCCTTGTGTTCTAGTTCAAGAGGTAAGTGACATGCTTTACCATAAACCATTTTATACGGAGACATGCCCATAGGATTTTTATATGCGGTTCTATAGGCCCATAATGCATCATCAAGTTTCTTCGACCAAGTCTTTCTAGATCTATTAAGAGTCTTTTGCAAAATTAATTTAAGCTCTCTATTACTTAATTCTACTTGACCACTAGACTGTGGATGATATGGAGATGCAAGTCTATGATTAACATCATACTTAGCAAGCATTTTACGAAAAGCACCATGAATGAAATGTGAACCACCATCAGTCATTAAGTATCTAGGGACTCCAAACCTCAGAAAAATAACTTCTTTAAGCATCTTAATAGAGGTGTTATGATCAGCACTACTAGTTGGAATAGATTCTACCCACTTAGTAACGTAATCAACAGGAACTAAAATATGTGTGTACCCATTACTGGAAGGAAAAGGTCCCATATAATCAAAGCCCCAAACATCAAATGGTTCAATAACAAGTGAATAATCCATAGGCATTTATTGACGTCTACTAATATTACCAATTCTTTGACATTCACCACAAGACAAGACAAACTTACGGGCATCCTTGAAGAGAGTAGGCCAATAAAAACCGGATTGCAATACCTTATGTGCAGTTCTGTCTCCAGCATGGTGTCCTCCATAAGCCTCGGAGTGACACTTGCGTAGGATCTGTTCCTGTTCATGCTCAGGTACACAACGTCTAATAACACCATCTACTCCTTCTTTATAAAGATGTGGGTCATCCCAAAAGTAATGTCTTAAATCATAGAAGAACTTTTTCTTTTGCTGGTATGTGAAACTAGGTGGTATAAACTTAACAACAATATAAGTAGCATAATTAGCATACCATGGAGCAGTACGAGAATCATTTATGATAGCTAATTGTTCATCAGGAAAGCTATCATCTATAGGTAGTGGGTCATCAAGAACATTCTCTAACCTAGACAAGTTGTCTGCAACGGGGGTTCTCAGCTCCCTTTCTATCAATAATATGCAAATCAAATTCTTGTAGCAAGAGAACCCATCTAATATGTCTAGGTTTAGCATTTTTCTTTTCCATAAGATATTTAATAGCAGCATGATCAATGTGAATAGTTACTTTGGAATCAACAATATAAGGTGTGAACTTATCACAAGCAAACACAACTGCTAAAAATTCTTTTTCAGTAGTAGTATAATTTCTTTGAGCATTGTCTAGAGTCTTACTAGCATATTGAATAACATTTAGTTTCTTATCAACTCTTTGTCCTAGAACAGCCCCTACAGCATAATCACTAGCATCACACATAATTTCAAATGGTAAATTCCAATCAGGAGGCTGAACAATAGGTGCAGAAACCAAAGCTTTCTCAAGTATTTCAAAAGCTTCTACACAGTCATCATCAAAGACAAAAGAAACATCTTTTTGTAAGAGATTAGTCAGAGGCCGAGAAATTTTAGAGAAGTCCTTAATGAACCTCCTATAAAAACCGGCATGACCAAGGAAGCTTCTTAGACCTTTAATGTCCTTAGGACATGCCATCTTTTCAATAGCATCAACCTTAGCTTTATCAACTTCAATACCTCTTTCAGAATTTTTTTGCCCGAAGACAATACCTTCATTAACCATAAAGTGGCACTTCTCCCAATTCAAGACAAGATTAGTTTCTTCACATCTCTACAAAACTCGATCAAGGTTGCTTAAGCAATCATCAAAAGAAGTTCCGTAAATGGAGAAATCATCCATGAAAACCTCAACAATATTTTCACAAAAGCCCGAGAATATAGCAGTCATACATCTTTGAAAGGTAGCAGGTGCATTGCATAAACCCAAAGGCATACGTCTATAAGCAAAGGTACCGAAAGGGCAAGTAAAAGTTGTCTTTTCTTGATCCTCTTTTGACACAGATATTTGAGAGAAACCAGAATAACCATCTAGAAAGCAAAAAATGTGTGTGGATAGTCTTTCTAGCATTTGATCAATAAAAGGTAAAGGGTAATGATCCTTTTTAGTAGCTTTATTTAGTTTGCAGAAATCAATTACCATTCTATAACCTGTGATAATTCTTCATGGAATCAATTCATCTTTATCATTAGGAACAACAGTAATACCTCCCTTCTTAGGGACATAATGGACATGACTTACCCACTGACTATCATCAATGGGATAAATTATACCTGCCTCTAGAAGCTTTAGTATTTCTTTTCTTACCACTTCTTTCATCTTAGGATTTAACCGTCATTGGTGATCAATAACCGGTTTCGCGTCTTTCTCCAATTTTATTTTGTGCTGGCAGAGAGTGGGACTAATGCCCTTAAGATCATCAAGAGTGTATCCAATAGCAGCACGGTGCTTCTTCAGAGTTTTCAATAATTTCTTTTCTTCATGATCTGAAAGGTTAGCACTAATAATAACATGATATATCTCTTTCTCATCAAGATGAGCATATTTAAGAGTATCCGGTAATGGTTTAAGCTCAAACACGGGATCACCCTTGGGTGGAGGAGGACCCCCTAGGATTTCAACAAGCAAGTTGTGTTTTGAAATAGGTTCCTATTTAAAGATACTTCATCTATTTTCCTTCTTTCATTCATAAACATATCATTTTCATGGTCTAGCAAATATTGCTCTAAAGGATCATTAGGAGGCACGGCAATATAAGCAAGACCAATAATTTCATCTTTACTAGGCAATTCTTTATCATGGGGTTGTCTATGAAACTTAGCAAAATTAAACTCATGAGACATATCCCCTAAACCAACAGAAACAATATCCTTATGGCAGTCTATCTTAGCATTAACAATATTCAAGAAGGGTCTACCAAAAATAATGGGACAAAAGTCATCTTGTGGGGAACCGAGAACAAGAAAATTAGCAGGACATTTAACTTTCCCACACAAGACTTCAACATCTCTAATGATTCCAACGGGTGAAATAGTGTCTCTATTGGCAAGCTTAATTGTAACATCAATTTCTTCTAACTCAGCAGGTGCAATATCATGCATAATTTCTTTGTATAAGGAACGAGGTGTTGCACTTGCACTAGCACCCATATCACATAAGCCATGATAGCAATGATCTCCTATTTTAACAGAAATAACAGGCATACCTACAACAAGTCTATGTTTATTTTTAGTATCAGGTCTAGCAATTCTAGCAGCTTCATTACAGAAGTAAATAACATGCCCATCAATATTATCAGCCAAGAGATCTTTAACCATAGCAACACTAGGTTCAACTTTAATTTGCTCAGAGGGAGTAGGTGTTCTAGTATTGCTCTTACAAACCACAGTTGAAGCTTTAGCACGATCCTTTATTCTAACAGGGAAAGGTGGTTTCTCAATATAAGCAGTGGGAACAACAGGATCATTATAAGTGATAGTCTTTTCTTCAACTTTAATAGGTGCAACTACTTTTACTTCAATGGGAGGATTATATTTAAACCATTGAACAAGAAATCGGCGATTAAATCAGTTAACGGGCCAGTTAATCGCTACTCGCTAGGTGGCCGACTCGAATAGTGCCTATTCGTGGTGTTAACTGCCCAAGCCGATTAACGGGTCTGTCAGCCCGAGTAATCGGTTGTCAGACCGATTAGTCGCCATGACCAGTTAACTGTTGGAAACAAAAGCCCAATATTTTGGCCCGCTTGCCCCCCTCCCGCTCCTAAATTAGCTAGGTTTTGGCTCCTGCCACCCCTCCCACTCCTTTTCCCATCCAGCCTTGAACTGGCTGGCGGCTGGCAGGTCCTCGCCGATGTCCGGTCGAGTAGCTCCGCCGCTGCATGCTGCAGTAGCCCGGCCGCTAGACTACCTGCTCCTCCTTCCCATCCATCGGCTGGACTCCTTCACCCGTGGGCTCCTCCCAATCTCTCATCCTAGCAGCTAGTCGCCATCTGCTCCCGACTGCCTGCTGCCATCGCTGCCGACCTACTCCTCCATGGCTTCACCAGTCAGCAAGGTAACGTCTTCTTCCCCTCTCAGTCTCTGTAGCCGTTGTGGTCTGGTACATCATTGATTCAATTTCCAATTTCATACAGCCATACAATGAGATGTGTGAGTGTGATCACTGATCAATATGTATGAGTCGTGATGATCTATTTGGGGAGTAGATGTAATGTAAGTATGTAACTAATTAAGATTAGTATATGGATGGGTTGTTCCAACTAAATTCAGTGGACATTCACTCCAATTACAGTAAATTAGTAGACGGATGGATGGCTTGAAGTATGCCTGTCTATTATAGTAATAATTGATGTGTTAAAATTTTAATGCAGAAACACTCCAATTAAAGCAATGAACTAATAATCCATGGATATTCTGCTTAGGGTATATTAAATATTAATTGTGGGATGATCTGTACATTAAAAACTCATTGTTTAGCAAGTTAGGTGCAGGTTATCTTAATTTTGGGCAGATCTGTACGTGCAATAGTTGCCTAGCTAGGATTTCTTATGCTACTGTAACATACTCCAAAGTCATAACAAATCTGATTTTCTATGGTATGATTTGTAGACTATAGATTAATTATTTAATACTACAGATCGCTCATTGATACTTATTATGTTTGCTCATTCAATATATTTGTAGGGGTCTATGATTGCCTCTACCGGTGCAAGTTCTCATACTCTCAAAGGAAATTCAGATGACATGGGGTGGGAGTTTGCAACCTTGATCAATCCTTTAGATCTACAACGAGTCAAGTGCAAGTTGTGTGGAAAGGAGATGGGTGGAGGCATCAATAGGATGAAGCAACATATTGGGCAGGTAAAGGGAAGCGTGACAAGTTGCAATGTAGCCACACCAGATCAGCAGAAAAGGTGTAAGGATGCTTATGAGGCACCACAAAAGAAGAAGCTGAAAGAAAAACATGATGAAGAAGTACATGCTGAGGTTGTCATTCAAGTTGATGATGACAAGAACGAGGAAGAGCTTCATGCAATTGGAGAAGGTGAAGCTCGCAAGTCAGGGCCTATTGATAAATATGTGATGCCAATTGATCCTTCCATCCCATTGAATAAGTTCCAACAGAACATAAATGATGCAATTGACAAGGAGAAAGCTTACATGGTAGGGCAATATTTGGCTAGATGGATGTACAAGAAAAATATTTCCTTTCAATGCTGTCAATGATGAAGACTTCAAGCAGTTTTGTGAAGCCCTTGGTCGGTTTGGTCCTAAATGGAAGCCACCTTCCGAATATATGCTCCGAGAGAAGATGTTGCTGCAAGAGGTGGAAAGAACAAAGGATTTGATGAAGCCACATGAGCTTGAGAGGGTGGAAACCGGGTGATCTATCATGGCCGATGCTTGGACCGACAAGAAAAGAAGAAGTATAATGAATTTGTGCATGCATTGCAAGTTAGGGACCGCCTTTCTTGAATCAAAGGAGGCGTCGGCTGATGCACACACAAGTCTATACATCTTCAATTATGTAGTTGAGTGCATTGAAAAATTGGTATGATTCTTGAAGTCTCAAGTTTACTTTCATTCATTGATTTTCATCATGTTGTAGGTGCTGATTTTGAGATTTTCCATCTTGTAGGTGCTGAAAATGTTGTGCAAGTGGTCACGGACAATGCTTCCAACAACATGGGAGCAAAGGAGATGCTCAAAGGAAAATGGCCAAAAATCTTTTGGAGCTCATGTGCAACTCACACCCTCAATTTGATGGTGGAAGCAATTGGGAAGCTGAAGCAATTTGGCCCTACAATCATCAAAGCTAAGCAAATGACGATTTTTCTTTATGCACATCACAAAACATTGTCCTTGATGAGGTCTTTCACGAAAAAAAGAGACATTGTTAGACCGGGGGTGACACGATTTGTTTCGGCATTTCTTACGTTGCAAAGTTTGGTTTCTAAAAAGAAAGAACTAAGGGCAATGGTTTGTAGTGATGAATGGGAAGCATGCAAGCACACGAAAACGGTGAAAGGAAAGGCGGCCAACGCCACAATAATGAGTAGGGGCTTTTGGAAAAATGTATCACTTTGCATCAAGGTATGTTTATGGGGGTTGTTTACATCTAGTCATATGTTGGGGTGTTTGCATATATGTATTTCTACATTGGGGCTGTTTGCATCTTGTCAAGTAGTCATAGTTGTAGTTCTAACTTGTGCATTTCTAATGTTGGGGCTGTTTGCACGTGCTTATATGACTCATTTGATAATTTTTATGTTACCTTGCAAGGTTTTTGAGCCATTGGTGAAGGTGCTTCGGTTGGCTGATGCGGATGGTCCATCTATGGCCTCTATGTATGGAGAACTAATAAGTGCAAAAAGGGAAATCAAGGTTGCTGTTGAAAATTCAGAAAAAGACTATTTGGTGATCACTAATGCCATGAATACCAAGATGAGTGGGAGGCTGGATTCTCCATTGCACATGATAGCATACATCTTGAATCCCAAATATAGTTATGCTGACCCGAGCATCTTTACGGATGTGGAGGTAGTGGTTGCGCTTATGGAAGTCATGGAGACATTTTATTATGATGATGACATCAAGCAAAATAAGGTGTTTAACATTGACTTCACCAAGTTTAAAAAGAAAGAGGGTATGTTTGGGAAGGTGGCTGCATTGAAAGCAATGGAGAATAACAATTTCGATCCCGGTAAGCATGTTCTCAAAGCAAAAAAACTTATTATGACATTTATGAAATTATGGGCTGATTGCATGTTTTTTCACTTGTCTCAAATTGTAGCTGATTGGTGGTCAACTTATGGATTACAAACTCCTACATTGCAACACATGGCCATAAGCATACTCAACTTGACCACAAGTTCATCTGGATGCGAAAGAAATTGCAGCACTTTTGAAATGGTAACTCTTAGACTTCTAACAATTAGTCAAATCTGAATATTCTTCTCACAATTTGTCAAATCTGAATATTCTTCTCACAATTAATTTCATGAGGCTTCCATTTTAATTTTGTAGGTAGATGCAAAGAGGAGAAATAAACTAGATGTGGCCCATAGGGTAAATCTAGTTTATATCCAATTCAAGGGAAGGATGATTGATAAAAGAAATAAGTTATCCTCTTATAGTGATGTTCTTCTTGGTGAAGATGCATCACGAGCACAAGAATGGATATGTGAAGAGGCATACATTGATGATGAGTTTGATCCCACTACGGGGGTGCCATACAACATCATTGATGAAGCAATGGGGGGAAGCGAACCTACAGAGCTTCGTAGGAGTGCATGAGTTAGAGAACTCCATGAAGTTGAAGAATACGTTGAGGATGATGATGAATCTGATCATGCGGTAGATATGGAGGATGATGAGATTGATTACGAGTCCGATGATGATGGGGTGATGGCAACCAAAGATGATGATGAGGAGGAGGAGGAGGAGGAGCCCCCGCAGCCTTGAGCCATTCATCGCAAACTTATTTTGCTTGCTATTTGTGTGCCCGAACCTTATGTTCTTAATCCTTATTACCTTGATACCTATTTCTATGTGTATGGCCGAACCTTGTTAGCATGTTAGTTATTTGGCTATTTCTATCTATATAGCTAAACTTAACCTTGTTACCTATTCGTCTTGTGAACCTTATTTTGAATTATATTTGGTATTTCCTATTTGTGTGGCTGCTATTTATCTTTACATGTGGATGCATATTGTGTGGTGCCATTTATTTTGTATTCCCTATTTGTGTGGCTGCCATTTATATTGACATGTTGGATTGCATACTGTACTGTGTGGTTGCATATTTATCTTGATATGTTGGATGCATATTGTTTGTTATTTCCTATATCCGGGTTAACAATTTTACCTCTTGTGATCTTGTTTATGATTTTTATTTTTCATATGCCTATAGTACCATATTTTGCTATATCATATAGTTAGGAGCATGGGAGTGTGGTACAATACATATTTTTTTGAATATATATTGCTAAATTCCTATTTAATATACCGATTAATGTTCAACCGATTAATCCAGTTAATAGGCCGATTCACCGATTAATCCTTACTCCCAAGCCGACCGAGCAGTTACCAGTTACCGAGTTCCTCAACATTGATTTAAACCACTTCTCCTTTGGGAGATCAACATGAGTAGCAAAGGATTCACAGAAAGAAGCTACTACCTCAGAGTGAAGTCCATATTTAGTGCTAAATTCACAGAAAGCATCGGTATCCATAAAAGATTTAACACAATAAAACTTGGGTGTTATACCTGACTCCTTACCTTTGTCAAGGTCCCAATCTTCAGAGTTGCGCTTAATTCTTTCCAATAAATCCCATTTGAATTCAATAGTCTTCATCATAAAAGATCCAGTACAAGAAGTATCGAGCATGGAGCGATTACTGAGAGAAAGCCGAGCATAATATTTTTGAATAATCATTTATTTTGAGAGATCATGATTGGGGCATGAATATAATATTGACTTAAGCCTCCCCCAAGCTTGAGCGATGCTTTCTCCTTCACGAGGCCAAATATTGTATATATAATTACGATCGCGATGAACAAGATGCCTAGGATAAAACTTCTGATGAAATTCTAATTTCAATCGGTTGTAGTTCCATGATCCCATATCATCACATAGCCTAAACCATGTCAATGCCTCTCCCTTCAAAGATAAAGGTAAGAACTTCTTCTTGATAACATCCTCAGGCATACCTGCAAGCTTAAATAATCCACAAAGTTTATCCACATAGATTAGGTGCAAATCGGGATGTAATGTTCCATCTCCTGTAAAAGGATTAGCTAGCACTTTCTCTATCATACCCGAAGGAATTTCAATGTAAACATTTTCAGTAGGTTCAGTAGGTTGATGAAACACCCATGATGCGGCTATATCTCCCACGTGTCGGAGCATGACTTAGAGGCATAACCACATAGTAGGCATGTCAAAAGAGGGGTAATCTTTACACATCCCATGTACAGAATAAGAAAGGGATAAAGAGTTGGCTTACAATCGCCACTTCACACAATACATAAATATAGCATTACATCATCCAGAATACAATCAAGGTCCGACTATGGAACCAAATAAAGAAAGACAACCGCTAATGCGAAAGATCCCCGATCGCCCCGACTGGGCTCCACTACCGATCAACTGGAAACGAAACAACACAACGAACAAGATCTTCATCGAGCTCCTCCTTGAGCTTGGTTGCGTCACCTGCACTGGTATCATCGGCACCTGCAACTGGTTTTTGGAAGTAATCTGTGAGTCACGGGGACTCAGCAATCTCACACCCTCGCGATCAAGACTATTTAAGCTTATGTGTAGGAAAAGGGTAGTGAGGTGGAGCTTCAGCAAGCACTAGCATATATGGTGGCTAACTTACGCAAATGAGAGCGAGAAGAGAATCAAAGCACGGTCGTGAACTAGAAGTGATCAAGAAGTGATCCTGAAACTACTTACTTTCAAGCATAACACAAGAACCGTGTTCATTTCCTGGACTCCGCCGAGAAGAGCCATCACGGCTAAACACGCGGTTGATGGATTTTAATTAAGTTAAGTGTCAAGTTCTCTACAACCGGATATTAACAAATTCCCATCTGCCCATAACCGCGGGCACGGCTTTCGAAAGTTCAAAACCCTGCAGGGGTGTCCCAACTTAGCCCATCACAAGCTCTCACGGTCAACGAAGGATATTCCTTCTCCCAGGAAGACCCGATCAAACTCGGAATCCCGGTTACAAGACATTTCGACAATGGTAAAACAAGACCAGCAAAGCCGCCTGATGTGCCGACATCCTGATAGGAGCTGCACATATCTCGTTCTTAGGGCAACACCGGATTGTCCAAGATTCCGGTAGGCCAGCCCAAAGTGGCCCCTGGTGGCCACCGGCTGCTGACTGGTTCGGACCAACACTTAGACCAGCACTGGCCCGGGGGGGTTAAAATAAAGATGACCCTTGAGTCTGCAGAACCCAAGGGAAAAAGGCTAGGTGGCAAATGGTAAAATCAAGGTTGGGCCTTGCTGGAGGAGTTTTATTCAAAGTGAACTGTCAAGGGGTTCCCATTATAACCCAACCGCGTAAGGAACGCAAAATCATGGAACATAACACCGGTATGACGGAAACTAGGGCGGCAAGAGTGGAACAAAACACCAGGCATAAGGACGAGCCTTCCACCCTTTACCAAGTATATAGATGCATTAATTAAATAAGAGATATTGTGATATCCCAACATATCCATGTTCCAACATGGAACAAACTCTATCTTCACCTGCAACTAGCAACGCGATAAGAGGGGCTGAGCAAAGCGGTAACATAGCCAAACAATGGTTTGCTAGGAAAGGTGGGTTAGAGGTTTGACATGGAAATATGGGAAGCATGATATGGCAAGTGGTAGGTATCGCGGCATAGCAAAAGAGCGAGCAACTAGCAAGCAAAGATAGAAGTGATTTCAAGGGTATGATCATCTTGCCTGAGATCCCGCAAGGAAGAAGAACGAGTCCATGAAGATGACAAACGGACGTAGTCGAATGAATCCTCACAAACGCGACGTTATCGGAACTAACCCGAAGAAGCAACACCGGAAAGAAGCAAACAACAAAGTAAACAACCATCACATAAACAAGGCATGATGCGCAAACAAGTATGATGCATGTCCGGTTTAAATATGCATGGCATGGGAAAGGGCACAAACAAAACTACAAGTTAAGTGGAGCTCAATATGCAACGAGTTGCATATTGACGGAACACCACAACAAGTTATTTAGTTCGATCTCGTTTATGTACTCAACAATATTAAATGTTGTTAAACATGGCAAGAGAGTGAAACTTAACAAAACTATACCATCTAACAATTTAAATGGGGCCGGATATAACAAACAACAAATTCGGTAAAACCCCATATGCATTTAGCAATTCAAAGCAACAACAGTTTAAACATTCTTGATGTTGTTATCATGATGCAAATGACATGCTCAAGTTTATGCAATTTTTTATGAAAATGTTAACAAGAGCATATTATGAAGCATTTGTCACCGTGGCGGAAACGAAAGGGGTGCCACGGCGACGACAACGGAAATGGTGCCACAACAACATTCCGGGTTCCGATAGCTCAAGGAGATACCGGTGAAAAGGATAGGGCGTGAGCGAGTCATGCAAGAATGGTGAGGTGCTCGCGGATACCGGGTTCCCACGGGTAGACGATGGTGTCAAAAGAGGGAACAACTAACGTTCACGGGCGGATTACAACAACCAACATGCATCTCATACAACTCATGCATACGGTCCAAGGGCGGTCGTCTCGGGGTTATACCTTCGAAGCATGCGTTTCCGGACGATTCAGGTTCGATGTTAGCGGAAGTAGTGGTTCCCGGTTCGAAGGGGAACTTGGCGAATCCGAGTCCTTCGGGGTACGACGGTAGTGGTTCACGTTCTTAGATGCACAAGTATCCGTAGATGTTCAGGGTCACACGAGGAACTTGACGTCCAGGAGTCTTCGAGGGTCGACGGTAATGGAGCATACGTTCTCGTAGATGTTCAGGGTCGTCGGTGTCGTGGTACTTGGCGACCTGCACGGGATGGTAGTTGTACATGTCCGAAGAGGAACTTGCGTCTTCGGTCAGTTGTCGTTCCATCGTCCATGGTTTTGCCGGAGGGGTACTTGGCGCTTGCGGTCCAACTCCGAGGTCATAGCCATGTAGTTGAACTCCGTCATGGTCATCAGGGTCTTGGCGGGTTCCAGAACAACAGCAGAAATGGAGAGAGACGAAGCCGCAGCGGGTGGTCAACGCCCATGGCAGTTCAGGGCATGGTGTGGGGCTGCAAGCCGACGCTGCTGGCGATCTAGGGACACCGGGACCCAAAGCAAAGGAGCAGGGGAGGATATGGGAAGCAGCGGCAGCGGCTGCAGCTGGAGCTTGGGCCATGGCTGCACGACAGGAGAGGAGGAGGGCGCAACGAAGGGACAGCACGACCCGGTTGGCCGAGGAGTTCGACGGCAGCCATGCTGGAGACAGACGGAACGACACGAAGGACGGGCGGCTTGGGCGGCAGGATGTGCAAAAGGGAGCCGGGAAGCAGAGGCCGGCGAGCAGTGGGGGCCTCGACGTGGTTCCTATTCGTCTGGTCGCTAGTCGTCGGTGTGTAGAGGAGCAAGGGCGAGGCAGAGGGGGAGAGGGAAAGAGGTGGCGGCGCTGCTTGGTGGCGGGGCGCTTGGTCACCGGCGAGGTGGCCGTCCGGCCGAGGAGACGGGCGCGAGGTCGATGGAGGAAGGCAAGGCGGCGCGACGACGAAGGCCATGGCTCCCTCGGAGCTGCACACTGGCGGCGGCCGGAGGCAAAGGTGGGGAACGGGCGCGACATCAGGGAATGGCCCGCCGGGCGGCACGCTGGCCGGTGCAGGGCAAGGAGGCGCAGGCGTGGCTTGCTGGGATCGGGAGCCCTCTCTCTGGTGCGTGCGTGTGAGGAGGAGGGAATCGAGGAGAGGGCGAGGGGATCGGCACGACTGTGCGTGCGAGCATGGAGGCGGCGGCAGGGGAGAGATGGATTGAGAGGAGATGAAGGTTGTGGTTGGGCCTCGGGCCATCTAGGTCAGGCCGCAGGATGGCTGCTGGGCTGCGCACTGCTGGGCCATTTTGGTGGTGGGCTGGCTGATGGGCTCCCTTCTCCCTCTCTCTTCTCTTCTTGATTCTTTTAACAGAAAACAAATAAAGAGGATAAAAAGAAAGAGGGGGTTAGGGGAAGAAGTTGAACACGCAAATAATTTTCCCGGACTCACAAAAATGTGTATGATCCAAGAAAATAGAAAAGGTCATGATTGAAAGATTGAATTCAAATTCCTTTGAATTTAATTCAAAAGGTTTGAACTAGGACATGTTTTTTGAAGTGCCCAAAAATGTTGAGAATTTAGGTGGAGCTCCGGAAAATGACAAAAGGATATATGGCAAAGTTAGAGGTCAAGAGTTGTGATAACAAAGGCATTGGGATCTACAAGTGTGTTATGGTGAATTCCAAAAATGGAATATTTTATAATATCCCCCTAAATATCGGGAGGGTATGTTTTGAAGAGAAACCACCATGTGAGTTCCCTCAATTTAAATGGATCGAAGATCCATACGGTTTATTTAGTTGAGTTGCAAAAATTAATGATATGATGGCATGATGACATGATGCAATGCACATGATGCAATGCACATGATGCAAAGATGAATGCAACAAACCAACAACTCACACGACGAAAACTCAAAAAACATGGAAGGTGTCTGAAGCTCCCGTCTTGGGGCGTCACAACACTCCACCACTACAAGAGGATCTCGTCCCGAGATCTAGGATGGCACCGGAGGGAAAACGGAAGAGGAAGAGAAAAGGTAAAACTAAGTTGCTTCTTTGGCAAACGAGTGAAACCAAAGAACCTTGAGAGGTGGAAGAAATTGGAAGAAAGAATACAACAAAGATGAACGAGGTTGAAAACACTCCGTTAGAAAGGAGGAACATTACGGGAACCTTGTGGGTTGAAAGACATAAGAAAAGGTTACAATGGACAAGAAGTAGATGCAAGACTTTATAAGACGAAAAGAACTTGAGCAGATGACACAAAACTCCGGTTAAAACAAGACAGAGAAGGCATAATAATGATATAATTTGGAGAGCACTCCGGTAGAAAAGAGAAGAAAACTTGATAAGATGAAAATAAATTGAAGGGATGACACAACACTCCGGTTGAATGGATTAGCAAAGGAAAGAACATGATCTTAACAAAACAAGATGATGGGTCGAAGAGAGCAACATCACAATGCCTCCGGAACAAATGTGAGAATGGAATCAAAAGAACAGAGGAGAAAACGACATCTTCTACCTCAAATGAGCTTGAAAAGGCATCTTTAGGAGAGGTGTCGAACGGAGTTGTTGGGAATCCAACAACGAAAAGAGTAAGCTTGTAATGGGCTTATGGAAAACATCTCAAAAAACTTGAGGTGAAATTCTGCCACTAACGAAAAACAATGGATTTGATTGATATGAACAAGCAGATGAGAAACTTATTTCATCAGAAGGATAAAATAAGACTTGGGTCATTTATAAGCACCATAAATAGCAACAATCCTTAGGGAAAGCTTTAGGTGAAATATAACCCAAGATAACTCCAACAAAGCGATTGAATGATTGAGAAGAGCTCATGCTCGAAGAAATTGGTGGGTTTAACTATCTCATTCTTGACAATTGTTGCATCATGAAACACGAGCTGAAATTGTCACGAATGGCATAACATCACCTCAAGTGATAAGATGGAATGAATTGGACTTTGGGATGCAAGATGAAGAATGCTTGAACTCCTCCGAAAAGAATCCCGACGAACACTTCGAGAAGGAATTAAATCCTTGATGAACCATCATGTAGAGCCTCCATGAAGAACTCCGGTAACAAAAGAATGACCAAACGAAAGGAAAGATAAGTTGAAAACACAAGGTGAATCCTTGCAATGATTTAGATGGATCTTCACGATGATATAATTGAGAGAGCTTGGAACTTTGGGAAAAGAAAATATGAAACAAATGAAACCGAGAATTTGATGAGCCTCCGGAATAAGGAATTAATCACTTGGATGAAACAAGAATAAGAATTACGTTATGCGTATCCTTCACCAATTAAATTGATGACCCACATTGGATTTGGCATGCTACTTATTCTCGTAGAAAGGATTAAGATAGATATAGCGTCAAACTTGGGAAGGTCTTCAATGAACCACCGGTAGGATTGAAACAACGGATGAATTAATATGATAACCATGGAATAGAACCTTGAGCAAACCACCGTAAGAATTGAAAATGAACAAAGAAAAAATATATAAAGAAACACCGGGAAGAATTTGCAAATGAACGAAGATGCTTGCTAGGATTTAGATACAAGTGAACGAAGAGAGCCCGAGCTGATTAGGGGATACTTGAACGAAGCACCGGTAAGATTTGGAGAATGAGAGCTGAAAGCTGAGAATGAATAAACCCGAAATGATGGCCTTCGGAGAAACAAACTCAAAAGACTCATGAATTGCTCCGGATAGGTGAAAAGAATTCTCGCAATCAAAACAATTATGAGAGGAGGGCATCAAGCTAGAACCATGACTCTTGAAGAGAATGGATCAAGATTTAAGAGAAACTCTTCTTTGGTCTTCAAAATCAGAGAATGACGACGAGAAACACCACCATGAATTGTTTAGACACTCCGGGAGAATCAAAAGCGAAGAGATTGAGCCAACGATGAAAAGAATTTGACCGATCTTGGAGAAATACATATGACTGATGATAATTACGTCAGACTTTGAAATGAATTTGAGAATAACTCTGGGAAAATAGATGAGTCAGGTAAGATCCTGGGAAAAGACCTATGGGTTAGGGCCCACTCAAGAGAAAAACCGTTGAATGATTTAAAAGAGAGATAGCACCGGTTGAATTACTTGGCTTGAATGGGATAACATCCTCAAAAGAGCTTGAACAAATGCAGAGTGGCAACACGAATCTTCTGAGATATCTTCAGCACTCCGGAAAAATTGAATAGCGAGAAGTGAATGATTAAGAGGTGCACTGGCATGAGAAAACATTTGAAACGAGGAAAGGATATGATCGACAAAGCTTGAATTGAATCCACCGGAGAAGAAAGAGAACGAATAATGATAACTTGAAGCTTTGTTAGTATCTTCTTGATAATCTCCAGATAAGAACATTGAAGGAAAGGAATGAAGAGTCTTCACATGAATAAAATTGATACTTGATTAAGAAATCCAAGTCCTCGAAGAAAAAAGGGTGGGAGGGCGGGAAAACAAAGGCAACTTGAGACGGATGAAACAAACAACGTTGAGAAGACTTGAGTTGATCTTGCGAATGTTGAAATGATCGGATTCACTTGAAGAGAAACATGTCGGTTGAAAACGAATTGGCATGACCATCTCGATGATCGAAAAGGATTAGCACTCCCATAGAAATATGAGAACACCACTTAGGGAAGGCATGGAATCAACACTTGACATTGAAGCAACTCGAATACCACAATGAAAACAAAACAAAGGATTGGCTTGCAAAATAAGTCGGAACAAACACATGATAGAGATTTCGTCCAAAGTTTTCGTGGTGGGGCCCACATGGGCTCGATCGTACAACACCATCATGTACAAGGCAGTGCACATGACATACAAAGCATCCCCGAGTCAGCATAGCCAAGGACTCTTTAAGACACAACGAGACCACTGTAAAACCAACCGTGGATAGGCGGACCACTAGACATCGAACCCCAATTTCATATCATACATCTGTCGGAAACATATCCTAGGAGCTACTTGAATTCCCACTTATAAACTCCTGAAACTTTCTGGTTATGCAATCAGGTGTTCGGAATACAGGGGAAGCATAATATCTCACCCAAAACTAGCAAATCCTACATCCAGTTGTATCCATCCTTCAACACATAACCAAGAAACCTTCGGAAAACATTTACCTCAACCTTCGAAAAGCATCCATTATACGAGTTATGGCAATACTCCCTAACTCCCGCCCCTGTACTGGGTGGCGTCGAGGTTATCTCACCAACAACTGCATAAAAGAGATTTTCGATGTCGGCGAAACTCAGGTATTCCAGAACTGCAACGATAAAATTGTGACGACAACACCTCGGAGCTCAATTCCCCGGGACACTGCCCCAACCCCTAAATGTCAGGAGGCACCAAGAACAATGTTCTCATCACAAAACCATCGGAACGATTCCAAGATACCCGCGTGATCGTAATTTTTTTCATTAAATTTGAGAAGAGAAGAGTCAAAACTCTACGTCAAGAGGCCTCACCAGAGCGACGAAGGGACTGAGGAGTAAAAAGAATCCTAATCTCTGATATATATAATCCTATAAGACTCAAAACATTTTTCTAGACTCAACAACGCCAACGATTCGATCAAGCAGGGGCTCCTAAGTCGGGGAAGGCTCTGATTACCAACTTGAAACACCCACGATGCGGCTATATCTCCCATGTGTCGGAGCATGACTTAGAGGCATAACCGCATAGTAGGCATGTCGCAAGAGGGGGTAATCTTTACACATCCCATGTACTGAATAAGAAAGGGATAAAGAGTTGGCTTACAATCGCCACTTCACACAATACATAAATATAACATTACATCATCCAGAATACAATCAAGGTCCGACTACGGAACCAAATAAAGAAAGACAACCCCTAACGCGAAAGATCCCCGATTGCCCTGACTGGGCTCCACTACTGATCAACTGGAAACGAAACAACACAACGAACAAGATCTTCATCGAGCTCCTCCTTGAGGTCGGTTGCGTCACCTGCACTAGTATCACCGGCACCTGCAACTGGTTTTTGGAAGTAATCTATGAGTCACGGGGACTCAGCAATCTCACACCCTCGCGATCAAGACAATTTAAGCTTATGGGTAGGAAAAGGGTAGTGAGGTGGAGCTGCAGCAAGCACTAGCATATATGGTGGCTAACTTACGCAAATGAGAGTGAGAAGAGAAGCAAAGCATGGTCGTGAACTAGAAGTGATCCTGAAACTACTTACGTTCAAGCATAACACAAGAACCGTGTTCACTTCCCGGACTCCGCCGAGAAGAGACCATCACGGCTACACACGCGGTTGATGCATTTTAATTAAGTTAAGTGTCAAGTTCTCTACAACTGGATATTAACAAATTCTCATCTGCCCATAACCGCGGGCACGGCTTTCGAAAGTTCAAAACCCTGTAGGGGTGTCCCAACTTAGCCCATCACAAGCTCTCATGGTCAACGAAGGATATTCCTTCTCCCAGGAAGACCCGATCAGACTCGGAATCCCAGTTACAAGACATTTTGACTATGGTAAAACAAAACCAGCAAAGCCACCCAATGTGCCGACATCCTGATTGGAGATGCACATATCTCGTTCTCAGGGCAACACCGGATTGTCCAAGATTTTGGTAGGCCAGCCCAGAGTTGCCCCTGGTGGCCACCGGATGCTGACAGGTTCGGACCAACACTTAGACAAGCACTGGCCTGGGGGGGTTAAAATAAAGATGACCCTTGAGTCTGCAGAACCCAAGGGAAAATGGCTAGGTGGCAAATGGTAAAACCAAGGTTGGGCCTTGCTGGAGGAGTTTTATTCAAAGTGAACTGTCAAGGGGTTCCCATTATAACCCAACCGCGTAAGGAACGCAAAATCAAGGAACATAGCACCGGTATGACGGAAACTAGGGTGGCAAGAGTGGAACAAAACACCAGGCATAAGGCCGAGCTTTCCACCCTTTACCAAGTATATAGATGCATAAATTAAATAAGAGATATTGTGATATCCCAACATATCCATGTTCCAACATGGAACAAACTCTATCTTCACCTGCAACTAGTAACGCTATAAGAGGGGCTGAGCAAAGCGGTAACATAGCCAAACAACGGTTTGCTAGGAAAGGTGGGTTAGAGGTTTGACATGGCAATATGGGAGGCGTGATATAGCAAGTGGTAGGTATTGCATAATAGCAAAGGATCGAGCAACTAGCAAGCAAAGATAGACGTGATTTCGAGGGTATGGTCATCTTGCCTGAGATCCCGCAAGGAAGAAGAACAAGTCCATGAAGATGACAAACGAACGTAGTCGAACGAATCCTTACAAACGAGATGTTATCGGAACTAACCCGAAGAAGCAACACCGTAAAGAAGCAAACAACAAAGTAAACAACCATCACATAAACAAGGCATGATGCGCAAACAAGTATGATGTGTGTCCAGTTTAAATATGCATGGCATGGCAAAGGGCACAAACAAAACTACAAGTTAAGTGGAGCTCAATATGCAACGAGTTGCATATTGACGGAACACCACAACAAGTTATTTAGTTCGATCTTGTTTATGTACTCAACAATATTAAATGTTGTTAAACATGGCAAGAGAGTGAAACATAACAAAACTATACCATCTAACAATTTAAAATGGGGCCGGATATAACAAACAACAAATCCGGTAAAACCCCATATGCATTTAGCAATTCAAAGCAACAACAATTTAAACATTCTTGATGTTGTTATCATGATGCGGATGACATGCTCAAGTTTATACAATTTTTTATGAAAATATTAACAAGAGCATATTATGAAGCATTTGTCACCGTGGCGGAAACGAAAGGGGTGCCACGGTGACGACAACGGAAATGGTGCCACAACAACATTCGGGGTTCCGGTAGCTCATGGAGATACCGGTGAAAAGGATAGGGCGTGAGCAAGTCATGCAAGAATGGTGAGGTGCTCACGGATACCGGGTTCCCACGGGTAGACGACGGTGTCAAACAAGGGAACAACTAACATTCACGGGCGGATTACAACAACCAACATGCATCTCATACAACTCATGCATACGGTCCATGGGCGGTCGTCTCGGGGTTATACCTTCGAAGCATGCGTTTCCGGACGATTCAGGTTCGATGTTAGCGGAAGTAGTGGTTCCCGGTTCGGAGGGGAACTTGGCGAATTCGAGTCCTTCGGGGTACGACGGTAGTGGTTCACGTTCTTAGATGCACAAGTATCCATAGATGTTATGGGTCACGCGAGGAACTTAACGTCCAGGAGTCTTTGAGGGTCGACGGTAGTGGAGCATACGTTCTCGTAGATGTTCAAGGTCGTCAGTGTCGTGGTACTTGACGACCTGCACGGGATGGTAGTTGTACATGTCCGAAGAGGAACTTGCGTCTTCGGTCAGTTGTCGTTCCATCGTCCGTGGTCTTGCCGGAGGGGTACTTGGCGCTTGCGGTCCAACTCCGAGGTCATAGCCGTGTAGTCGAACTCCTTCATGGTCGTCGGGGTCTTGGCGGGTTCCAGAACAACAGCGGAATGGAGAGAGACGAAGCCGCATCAGGTGGTCAACGCCCATGGCAGTTCAGGGCATGGTGCGGGGCTGCAGGCTGACGCTGCTGGCGATCTAGGGACACTGGGACCCAAAGCAAAGGAGCAGGGGAGGAGATGGGAAGCAGCGGCTGCAGGTGGAGCTTGGGCCATGGCTCCACGACAGGAGAGGAGGCGGGCACGACGAAGGGACAACACGACCCGGTTGGCCGAGGAGTTCGACGGCAGCCATGCTGGAGACGGACGGAACGACATGAAGGACTGGCGGCTTGGGCGAGAGGATGTGCAAAAGGGAGCAGGGAAGTAGAGGCCAACGAGCAGTGGGGGCCTCGACGTGGTTCCTGTTCGTCTGGTCGCTGGTCGTCGGTGCGTAGAGGAGCAAGGGCGAGGCAGAGGGGGAGAGGGAAAGAGGTGGTGGCACTTCTTGGTGGCGGGGCGCTTGGTCACCGGCGAGGTGGCCGTCCGGCTGAGGAGACGGGCGCGAGGTCGATGGAGGAAGGCAAGGCGGCGCGACGACGAAGGCCATGGCTCCCGTGGAGCTGCACACTGGCGGCGACCGGAGGCAGAGGTGGGGAATGGGCGCGACATCAGGGAAGAGCCTGCCGGGCGGCACGCTGGCCGGCGCAGGGCAAGGAGGCGCAGGCGTGGCTCGCTGGGATCGGGATCCCTCTCTCTGGTGCATGCGTGTGAGGAGGAGGGAATCAAGGAGAGGGCGAGGGGATCGGCATGACTGTGCGTGCAAGCGTGGAGGCGGCGGCAGGGGAGAGATGGATCAAGCGGAGATGAAGGTTGCGGCTGGGCCTCGGGCCATCTAGGTCAGGCCGCAAGATGGCTGCTGGGCTGCGCGCTGCTTGGCCATTTTGGTGGTGGGCTGGCTGATGGGCTCCCTTCTCCCTCTCTCTTCTCTTCTTGATTCTTTTAACAGAAAACAAATAAATAGGATAAAAAGAAAGAGGGGGTTAGGGGAAGAAGTTGAACACGCAGATAATTTTCCCGGACTCACAAAATGTGTATGATCCAAGAAAATAGAAAAGGTCATGATTGAAAGATTGAATTCAAATTCCTTTGAATTTAATTCAAAAGGTTTGAACTAGGACATGTTTTTCGAAGTGCCCAAAAATGTTGAGAATTTAGGTGGAGCTCCAGAAAATGACGAAAGGATATATGGCAAAGTTAGAGGTCAAGAGTTATGATAACAAAGGCATTGGGATCTGCGAGTGTGTTATGGTGAATTCCAAAAATGAAATATTTTATAATATCTCCCTAAATATCAGGAGGGTATGTTTTAAAGAGAAACCACCATGTGAGTTCCCTCAATTTAAATGGATCGAAGATCCAGACGGTTTATTTAGTTGAGTTGCAAAAATTAATGATATGATGGCATGATGACATGATGCAATGCACATGATGCAAAGATGAATGCAACAAACCAACAACTCACACGATGAAAACTCAGAAAACATGGAAGGCGTCTGAAGCTCCGGTCTTGGGGTGTCACAGTTGAGGAGCAACTCTTTGCTCTACTGGTCAGGGTGAAGATACCCCGAACAAGCCCGTCAAAGGATTATGTTCCATAGTAACAAGTGAAAGTAAATTTCAGCACACTATATAAAATTTTCCTTACCAAATTCCACCTACCAAAGGCGCTTCACTCCTCGGCAACGGCGCTAGAAAAGAGTCTTGATGACCCACAAGTGTAGGGGATATATCGTAGCCTTTTCGATAAATAAGAGTGTCGAACCCAACGAGGAGCAAAAGGAAATGATAAGCGGTTTTCAGCAAGGTATTCTCAGCAAGCACTAAAATTATCGGTAACAGATAGTTTAGTGATAAAGTAATTTGTAACGAGTAACAAGTAATAAAAGTAAATAAGGTGCAGCAATATGCCCCAATCCTTTTTGTAGCAAAGTACAAGCCTGGACACACTCTTATATAAAGGAAAGTGCTCCCAAGGACACATGTGAATTATCATCAAGCTAGTTTTCATCACGTTCATATGATTCGTGTTCGGTACTTTGATAATTTGACATGTGGGTGGACCGGTGCTTGGGTACTGTCCTTCCTCAGACAAGAATCCCACTTATGATTAACCCCTATTGCAAGCATCCGCAACTACAACAGAAGTATTAAGGTAAACCTAACCATAGCATGAAACATATGGATCCAAATCAGCCCCTTACGAAGCAACACATAAACTAGGGTTTAAGCTTCTGTCACTCTAGCAACCCATCATATAATTATTACTTCCCAATGCCCTCCTCTAGGCCCAAACAATAGTGAAGTGTCATGTAGTCAACGTTCACATGACACCACTAGAGGAAAGACAACATACATCTCATCAAAAAATCGAACGAATACCAAATTCACATGACTACTTATAGCAAGACTTCTCCCATGTCCTCAGGAACAAACGTAACTACTCGCAAATCATATTCATGTTCATAATCAGAGGGGTATTAATATGCATAAATGATCTGAACATATGATCTACCACCGAATAAACCTACTAGCATCAACTACAAAGAGTAATCAACACTACTAGCAACCCACAGGTACTAATCTGAGGCTTTGGGACAAAGATTGGATACAAGAGATGAACTAGGGTTTGAGATGATATGGTGCTGTTAAAGATGTTGATGGAGTTTGACCCTCTCCCGATGAGAGGATCGTTGGTGATGACGATGGATATGATTTCCCCCTCCCGGAGGGAAGTTTCCCTAGTAGAATAGCTCCGCCGGAGCCCTAGATTGGTTCCGCCATGGTTCCGCCTCGTGGCGGCGGAGTTTCGTCCTGAAAGCTTGCTTTTGATTTTTTCCTCAATGAAAGACTCCATATAGCCAAAGATGGGCATTAGAGGGCCACCAGGGGGCCCACAAGGTAGGGGGCGCGCCCAGGGGGTAAGGCGTGCCCCCACCCTCATGGACGGTGGTTGGCCCCCCTCTAGTACTTCTTTCGCCCAATATTTTTTATATATTCTGAAACGTGCTCCCGTGAAGTTTCAGGACTTTTGGAGTTGTGCAGAATAGGTCTCTAATATTTGCTCCTTTTCCAGCCCAGAATTCCAGCTGCCGACATTCTCCCTCTTCATGAAACCTTGTAAAATAAGAGAGAATAGGCATAAGTATTGTGACATAATGTTTAATAACAGCCCATAATGCAATAAATATCAATATAAAAGCATGATGCAAAATGGACGTATCACCTAGCTATTTGGTTTGCAGGATTTGTAAAATGCACTAACATGCCATCTTCGATCTGACATGATTAACATGGGCATTTGATTACATTCTAGAAAAATGTAGCCTTCTTCACAAGAGGTTGGAGTGGATGAAAAGTTCCCTACAAAAACTAGTACAGATGAATCCAAAGGAGAAATGCTTATTGATTGTAACCATATGGATCAAGCAACGAATATGAGGGGGGTCATGTATGTACTGAAATCATCCAGAAGAACCTTCAGAAATTGTACTACATTTTCATTGTAAACTTTGAAAAAGGTGTCACAAATTGAACTCCCTTATGGTTAACAATTAACAGGAAAGGAACCTCACCTCGATATATAGATTCTCCAGGCACGGAAAGCATCTCAGGAAACTGACAACTCACGTCAGGTCGGGCCTGATAGATTCTAGTGCCAAGACCTTCACTGTGCGTAGTTTCGGGGTCAAGCTTGTCGGAATCATTTTCTGAATGACAGATGAGCAAAATCTTCAAATTTAGAAATAATGTTAATTTATAGGAGAGGTAGAAGGTGGTTGTTGTACCTGAATGGGTGTGGATCCAATAACAAGTTCAGAGCATTTGTCAGATGAGTAGCCCACCACTTTCAATTTCGGCGCAGAAATGACATTGATTCTTGTTGGACCTTTTTGATCAACTACAAGTAATCTCTCAAGTGCAGTGTGTCCTAGATGACCATACTGTGGTACATATCTTGTGATGTCTTATTGCCGCACCAGCAACGCACATAAATAGTCCGAAGAGTCATGGAGGTGATGTGGAAGGTACTCAACCCATTGATCGCCTGAAGACGAAGGTACTCGAGTGCAGTATAGCCACGGAGCAGGCGCTCCATGTCACCCTTTGAGAGGCAGACGGCGACGAGCTCGAGGTGCTTCAGTCGTGGTAGAATAAGAGCGGGCGCATCATTAAGGGGCGGGAAATGACAGTTCCTGAACTTGGCGACGCACATCATGGGCGCGAGATGGAGTGTAGATGTTGGCAGCGACCGCATATGCCCATCATCAAAAGTGAGCTCCTCGAGCTGATCTAGGGCGGGGGATCGGAACCAGTCATCAAGCTTGGCTTGGTCCTTGCCATTGCAACGGAACTTGCCCATTCTAAGGCCTTTGCTTGGGCCAAGGTGACTGCCGAGGATCTTCGAGAACGCATCCAAGCTTTTGCGATAGCCATGGCAGAGCTCGTGGGTGTCAATAAGGTCGAGAGGGCTGGAGTTCCATAGGAGGTGCCACCGTCGGGAAAGGAGGGTTGTCCACGCCCCATATTTGATTGGGAGGAGGGAGATGATGACTCTCAACATATCATCGGGGAGGCTGCTGATTAAGTCTAGGCCTGCTAGAGTTGCTTGTGGTTCTAGCTTGCCCCGCCTCCGCTTGTTGGTAGTCCCGTTCTCCACCTCCGGAGTCTCCTTGTCAGCGGTGCTTTCTGATAGAAATGGGAGTACAGGGAATATTTAGTTAAAACAGGGCAATAGAAAAGTGTATTGGTAACTAGAAGTTATTAGGTAGTAATATAGTAAGAAAAGGGAATAAGAATTGGTTGCTTAAATACTACACAATTCATTTGACATTGCGGGGTAAGTCAACATATGCAGATAGTTGAAAAGAAAACTTACTTTGAACAAAGTCTGGACGGATGATTTTGTCGGGGATGTTAGCATATATCTCATGACCAGGCCCTTTTATGTGTAGTGCAATTTTAGTGCCAGCTTTCAGTACATAAAACTTTGCAATTTCATTCCAAAAGCCAGTGCCAAAATAGGAGTCACCACGTTCATCAAGTCTTACAGTAGCAACGATTGTAAATCCATGGTTTGTATGCAGTATGACATCCGTGCAGCCTTGATCTATGTAAAGGGAAAAATTGTGCACTACATAATGTGTTGCATAGAGAGGGATGTTCTGCAGAAAATGGTAGGATTGTTAAAGAAAATATGGTAACATGCAAATATGGGCCCAAATTGAAAGAACTGTACAATAGTTGAAATCGAAGGACAAAAATCTATAAATAAATAGATAGGGTAAACATGATGTCATGGAAAAATGAGAGTAATTGAAAGAACAATACATCATTAATTTGCCTAATATAGAAAGAAGAGGGGAAAAATCCCCTTTCACGTATATGGTGCATGTGGCACCTTTTATCCAAATGTAGCAATATTTATAATATGTTCAGGAAAGTAGGCCATGCCCACTGATTTATGGGAGACTGAACATACCGCGCGCGTGCTCAAGTTATCTGGTACGGAGAGATGGTATCTCTGGCGGCAGTCGCAAAGTCCTGAAGTGTCGGTGCACTGTACATTCTATGAATGAAAGAAGACCCTCAAATCAGCTCGAATAAAAATGAATTCACGGCGATTTCTGTCGGGTGATTAAAGGAGGCAGATGAACTGGGATAAGAGATGAGATAATATCTCGTTAAACTAGTTACCTTTTCGTCCATGAGAAAGAACCCTCAGTACGGAAGATTCCCCAACCGAGCGGAGCTGGGTCGACCACGAGTAGCGTCGAGAAAGTCGATGGCGATAGGCGGCGGCAAGCGGAAGTGGCGAAATGCGGTGGGCTTTGCCGGCAGCCTGGCGACGGCGGCAGGCGTCGAGCTAAGTGTTTAACACCGCGATAGGAGGTTCCATGGCAAAGACGCGGAGGAGCTTCTGCAGGTGTGAATGGGGAACGTACCGGAGGGGCCGAGGGGGTGGCGGCGGGGTGAGGGTTTTTGTGACGTGGGGATGGTGAGGGTTTTCTTTTTTCTTTTCTGAATTGGGTGGTGAGGGTTTTCTGTCACAAAGAATTTTGGGGGCGACGGTTTGCTAGAGCGAACCTTGTGTGATTGATACAGCAAGCAAAATGAAAGTCATTGCACACGGTTCCAATTTTGGGAACCGTGTGTGATTGACGTACTACCTCCGTCCTGGTTTATTGGTCCCCCATTGTAATTTTTACCAAAATTTGGCGAAATATTTAACATACACAGACATAGGTAATAAGCGTACACGTAGATAAGCATACTTCAACCATAAGTAGTACATTGTTCAACAGTATTAAGCATACTCAAGCGTACATATATAGTTCCATCCATCCCACATCTCATCTCACAGTCGGCATGATCCTGAAGCTTCTCCAGGTACTCGTCATACACGCCGTGTGCCACCCTGCGAGAATACTTCTGCTTGAAGGAGCCAACGACCCGTCCTCTTGCATGCGCCAGAACACTTAGATACGCGTCATGAAGCTTCTGGTTGCAAAATGGGCATCCATAGCCGCCATTCCAGGTCCTAATACGTCTGTTATGCATTCCCACATAAAGCTCCCTCAAGATTTGCCTGTTGTACCTCCTCTGGACATCTTCATCCTCGCTGTCCACATCGTCAGACAACACCTATACAAATAGTAAAACAAATTTGGCATCAAATCAATGATTACACGTCGTGAAGTACGATTAGGAATTTATGGTTATTTATTTATACATATCCAGAGATTATGGTTCAATTTTTAAGCACAATTGTCTATGTACAGACCAATCTTGAAGAAAATAATGGCACAAACATATGTAAGTAATTGAAAATCAATTGTCAAGCCCTGGCTAGGAATTATTAGCACGAACACTAACCCTAGTCGTCTTACTAGCAGAAATGATTTGCACAGATGAAACAACTAATCACTTATCACCTGTACCATTCAAACAATCAATGCACTACACAGATCTAACGAAACTTACTTAGATTTCATGGATTGGGAGAACATAACCATAGGATGTCTATTCAAAAAAGGGGGAGGCAGGAGTAACCAGAGAAAACTGATGATCTATTTGACACATAAATGGGTATAGATGACTAACCAGCTGTCCGTCGTCGTCGGAGTCGACACCGGAGTGGTCGTCAGAGTCGTCGCTAGAGTGGTCGTCGGAGTCGTCACCGGAGTGGTCGTCGGAGTCAGTGTGGAACTCCGCCTCTGGCTGTGGAAGCTCGATGCCGTCGACGACGTCAGGGCGCATTGATAACTCGCCGGCGGTGACGACAACCTCTGTCTCCATCTCCACGCCGTGCTCAGGTGCTTTAGTAGCCCCGGCGTCGCCACTCCCTCCGATGAGGCGCTTCGTTGGCATCCTCATACACTGACGGCTTTGAGGACTGAGAGCGGCGTCGAGGATGCAAGCGGAGAGAGAGGACTGTGTGTTCATAGCAAGGATGGGGGGTGCGGCCGCTCGGGCGACCGTTAATATGGAGTGGTGGGAGTTGTGGGAGAGAGGCGGGCGGCGGTCAAACCGATGGCTCGCCTCCTGGTGAGCCTACGCTCCGGACTGATGGCATGCCTACCAAAGTTTCACACAGCTACCCGCATGCCTCCCGATGACATTGCGCAGTGAGCACGCCTCCGTCAATTCACACACCTGCACGCACGCCTCCCCGTCTGCGTGCGCGGCGGACGCGTCCCGTCAACTCTCGCCTGCTGGCACGCCACACGGGTCACACGGCGGCACATATATTGTTTTTTCTATTTGGATGATTAATGCTACCGCTTTATTGCTTAACCTAAGCATGACACATATCCATTGTTGGTCTAACGCTCACGGTTCAAATAAATAATCCATTTGGGATATTGGTTCCCAATTATTAATTGTCACACCCTGCATTTTGTAACATGTCATTTTCATTATTAAAGCATGAAAAGTTGGACCAACAAAAACTTTTGCATTATTTTGCTTTTATTTTGGAGTTGGTTTTCTCTGAATGATTTTTCAAGTGCTCTTTAAAGTCAACTACTCCACCTTCTATACTTCATCTCCTTGCCCCAAACTTCTGCCCAATGATCATGCCATGTGTATAGTACAGTATAGTATTTTCCTACAAAAACAATTTGGCCAAATAGTATTTTCAAAATTTAGTTTTCCAAAAACCCCTGAGTTGAGGTTTGCACTACAAGTACTTGATTTGGGGTATGAAAAATATTTCAAAGGGTATATTTGAAACCTATTAGATATAGGATTCCCATAAACCACAAAAATATAATTTTAACAGTTATATTCCTATTTTATTTAAAAGCTTTTTCTTAAGGCCATAAATGGTCTTTAATAGGGAAAAAATATTTTAATGTTTCAAAAATATTTGACAAAAATCAGGGAAACTTAGTGGACATATATTTTCCATATATAAGAGTTTCAACACATGGTCATGTTCAAAATATTGGACAAAACCTCCCAAAACTATTTCTGCCCATTTCAAGGATTTGAAATATTTCTACAAGAAATATTTTCATAAACATCCAAGGAAAATGCAGCAAGTCACAAATGCATATTGTGGTCACCTTGCAAATCCTCATCTCAATTAAGGTCAGTTTGGTTCACCAAAATGCACCAAAACCCTCTCTGACCAGAATCAAATTTGAACAACTTTGTACTACCAACTTTCTCTCCTTGACCCCAACTTTTGTGATCATGTTCATATGACCAAGTGAGGCCACTACACCAAGTGGTGCATCAAGGAGAAATGATTTGATCAACTAGATCTGCACAAGTTCATTTCTGCTAATTTCTAGGGTTTACAAAAGTTGCATTGGCAACTTTGCCCAAATAAGCTCAAAATTGGTGGAAGACCCTAATTATATGTGTCATTCCACCCTGTGGAGTCTCATGGCAAATGGAAACCATCTACTTGCCCAAACCAGCATCAAACACCTTCTGCCACTTTACAAAAATCCCATTTTGGCCTCTTCCACTAATCTCCGTAGGCTCAACTTTCTACCACGACCCCTCCTAGTCCCCCTCTAGCACCTGTGTGCTTTGCTGCCCGAGGAAGCAATGATGAAGGGGGGAGAACTCCATTTTTCTTCTCTAGATAGTGGATTCCTCTCTCTCTCTCTCTCTCAGCCTCCCTCTCTCCTCTCAGCCTTCTAGAGCATCCAAGGCACTCCCCAGCTTTAGCCCATGCCCCCTTCAGCTGCCAGACGCAAGTGGACGCGCGCGGACGCGGGAAAGCCGCGGATGCCGGCCAAAGTCGCGCTCTGGAGCGCCTGGCAGGGTACCCGACCGTTGACGCCGCGCCTCCCGGCCACCTCGAGCCTCCCCCGCGCGCCAGTCGATGCCCCTCGACGTCCGCTCCACGCCAGCAGGCGCCCACTTGCTCCCGCGCCCTCCTCTCTCTACTGCAGCTCGTGCCAAAACGCCGCCCCGTTCGGCCAATGCTCGCACCGCTCCTATGGCCCGCCCGCAGCTCGCCCCGCTCCTCCTCTCTCTCCCTAGCACCCTATACCACTCTCACAAACACCCCGAGCCCTCCATTCCCTCTCTAACGGACACCCGAGCTGATCCCGCGGGCACCCGTAGGCCGCGCCTATGGTGGACCTCGGCCAGCCTATAAAAGGCGACCCCGAGCCTCTCTATCACTCCCTGTCGCTCCCCCACACTCCTAATCCACCTCCCGCACCATCCATTTGTCCCCAGAGCCGCTCGAGCTCGAGATCGAGCTCGAGCTCCACCACCTCGGCTCGTCGGCGTTCGCGCGATACATGCCTCCTCCGCCCCCGTTCTCTCTTGATCTAGAACCACGCAGCACCATTGACCCCTTCCCCTCTCTTTCCCCACTCTTTTGCAGCCGGGAATGGCCGGAACCATCGACGCCCGAAGCACCTCCACTGCGTGACCTCGTCGTCGGTGAACCAGGCTGCTCCGGTGTCCAACTCCACCTCCACCTGAACGGCGACACGACGCTGAGCCCAGCCGTGCCCTCGCCCGACCTCGCCATGCCCTGCGTCATCGCCGGTGAGCTCGCCGCCCTCTCTGACCCAGGGTTGACGACGACGGTCATGGGGCCCGTCCCTCAGCCTCACGTTCTGACGCCTGGGCCCTACCCGTCAGGTTTAAATCTGGCGCGCGCGCGTGCACTAGTGCGCCGGGCCGCCTCTCTGGCTGGGCCTGCTGCGCTGCGCCTGTTCTGGCCCAGCAGGCACAGAGCCCTTTCCTTTTTCTTTTTCTATCACTTTTCCAAGAATTCCACAGGATAAAATATATGTCCAAATAAATTGATTCCAATTCCTAAATTCCTAAAGTATTGCAACCTATTTAATGGTGCAATTTTCATTCAAATCCAACAACCTTTTCTTCACTGTAAATATTTAAATGTGATTTTAAGCATTTAAATATACCTTTGTAAATCCATTTCTCCTATTCCGCTACTCCAAATCCAAAACTAGGAATTTTCCCCTTCTTAGTTTTCAACCTAGTATTTAACAAATATGAGTTGACATTTTTCTGAGCACTTTGGTTTTTCTCTTTTATTATTGCCTTATTTTTCTCGTTATTATTTTGCAACGATAGATTGCGTTGCTGACGAAGGAGTTGGACCAGAAGACTTTGAAGACCCAGAAGACTTTGTTGAGCCAGGAAAGCAGCCCTTTGACCATGTATATGAAACCCTTTTTATGCATGTCGTATAGCACTTTATTAGTGTTGCATCGGAATCATGATGAGATGGTAACCAGTTTGATGGGTTGCCTCCATTGCTTCCTCGTTGATACTTGCATTGTGCATGACCCTACCTCCTTATGAGGGTTATGCCGGTGGGAGTAGATAGGATGCTAAAGTAGTTGCTACGCAAAAAGGGACTGGAATGTGCATGGTGATGGAGACAAAGTATTTTCAAAGGACTTTTTGAAAACCCCATCGGGTGCCACTTATGCCCGAGGGAGATGATGAGTTGGGTAACCACTTGATGACGAAGTGGTGTACCGAGGCAAGTGTAGGTGTTGATTTTCAAAACGGATTGGTTTAAGTTGCGACCGTTATTCCAACCTTACATGCGCAACCACTCTACCCTTGTATGGGAAAGGGCATTATTGATTACCTAGGCCGATACTAGCTTGGAGCCCGCATTACTAGTGACGGGAGAGTTGTTGGTGCGCTCTCTCGGGACGGGGTCATGCCAGGTAGGGCGGCCATGACTGTTTTCATAGGGCACCGGATACACCGTTGTGTCCCCTCTCGGATGATACGATCTCGAGTGAGTCTCGTATGATGTACATCGTGAGGATACGGAACAACAAGTGGACTCCTTGTTAGTGTCGTCTAGGGAAAGATAGTGATCGGGTGCTTACCCCGGGTACTTGAGGTACCGCGGGTCGTGGATGACACGGAAGCTCCCCGGATCTTGTGGGTAAAGTGTGCAACCTCTGCAGAGTGTAAAACTATTCGAATAGCCATGTCCACTGTCAAGGACAGTTGGGTAACTGCTCTGCTCTTGCGCTACGTCCACATGTTACCAACCAATGTGTGTGTTTGGATAAGTGGGAAGATCTACATGGGTCAAGTCAAAGGACTTGACATGATTGAGTTGGGTTGATGCCCACTCTATTTATGTTGATATCTGTAACCTGTCCTTGTGGTTAACTGAATTCTCCTGATGCATGTCTTACACGTGGTTGAACATGTCATAGCACTCAAAAACTAGCTTTCCGCAAAAATTTACCTATATCATGCATTGTTGTACTTTGACCAAAAGATGGGTTGCTTGCGAGTACATTCAAAGTACTCATTGGCTTGCCACCGGTTATTTAATTGGCCAGGCATGGAAGAACAGGAGTTCGAAGAAGATTTCTTTGGAGACGAACATGTGAACTAGGTCGTTTCCCAGTCAGAATGCCTGTAGGGTTAAGGCAGATGGCATGGGTTCTACTTATCGACGAAGAATTTCCGCTGCTTAAGTTTATTTGGTATTCAGCCCATGTGGCTTTATCTATGTAAGACTTGACCATAATGGTCATAATTTGTGTAATACAATATGTATGGATGTAAGACTCTTGTTATTCAGCTTCTGTGTGTTCAGTGAGCATTGATCTCTGGGATCACTTTACACGTGCATTCGGTGATCACGACTCATGAGTCGGGGTCCCCACATTAATAATATCTTGTTTGTAATTAGATAAAGATTACATCAAAACTGGTCTCAAATTTGACAAAAAAGTACAATGCCACTTTGTATTGGTGTCCATATGACAACACTATAAGTTTCATGAAGTTCAAATACGTTTTGGATGTACTAGAATTTAGAAATCAAGATTCTCAATGTTTGAAATTTGTTGCACGGGGAGTAAACATGCACCAAGTGATACACATGTGTTTTTGCAATCCAGTTAGGTGCACTGTCACGTGTGCATGTAGCTACTTTTGCACATTATACCTGTAGAAAATCAATCAATCAATGTACTAAAACATCTTAATGATCTCTGTGATTTTTTTGAAATTAAAACGTCCCTCCTTTGGTAACATATGTTCACCATGGGATAATTAATTTAACATGCATCGTAGTTGCGGTAGATTCGTGGTGTGTGTGTGTGTGTGTGTGTGTGTGTGTGTGTGCGTCTGGGGGTGGCGGGTGGCTTGCAGTACACTACGAGTTGTAAGCCACCGTGTGGGTTGGCCGTTTTGTTAGGCAGGCCGGTGCCACATCAGAGTCATGAAATCGTTATTTAAAACATTACACAACCCTGTCATACATAAATGTTTTGGCCACATGCAGTTGATGGTTGTCCTACACGACACTCGATACTCGCGTGTGACGCTTTCTGTAGGCCCGCGAGGTCGTCGTCCATCACTTTGATGAACAACCGGCAGTGAGGTTAATTTGACCAGCAAGGTAGAATCTTTTTTCTTTATGTTATGGTGGTATATAGTACGCGTCGAAGAGGTGGGAGGGGACTAGCATATATACTATACGTACGCGTCCGTGAACAAGTACACCTCACTCAGTGTTGGGACTTTTTGGTTTCCGAGGCACGTGCCACGTCAAAATTGTGAAATTGGTTATTCAAATGTCACACAACACCTTTTCGGGCCACATGCATATCCTAGCTAGGACACTCACGTGTGACGCTTCCATCTGTGGGCCCAGAGGCCATCGTCGATGCATGCATGCATCACTTTGACCTACATCGGGAGAAGTTAATTAGTTTCACCATCGATGAGGATTCTTTTGGGTTACATATATTACAACATGAGCATATAGTATGCGGCGAAGAGGGGGGAAGGGGACCATCATTTGTAGTACGCTTGATATGAACCTCACTCTGTGTGGGTGCATGGTTTACGGTTTTTGAGGCATGTGTGTCAGATTTCGGGTTCCGGCAGACCCTTGAGGTTCGAACACTGGGGTGCGCGCGGAGATTTCGCCTCCTACCTACCTGCACTCCTCCGCCTTGTTAGGATCTAAACTAAGGAAAGAACAGCACAAGAGACGCAAGGTTTATACTGGTTCGGGCCACCGTTGTGGTGTAATACCCTACTCCAGTGTGTGGTGTGGTGGATTGCCTCTTGGGCTGATGATGATGAACAATACAAGGAAGAACAGCCTCGCGAGGGTCTGTTCTTGGCTGGGGCGATGAACTGCTGGGAGGAGCTCAGTCGCCTCTCTCTCTCTCTCTACCTGATCTTCTCTATCCTTCCACCCCCCCGGCCCCCTTTTGCTCTGTGGGTGGCTGGTCCTATTTATAGAGGCCCTGGTCCTCTTCCCAAATATCGAGCGGGAAGGGAGCCAACAATGGAGGGCTAATTTGAAGGGGGACAGCTAGTATCAGCTATCCTGACAAAAGTAGTCTTTGCCTGCGCAAAGCTCTGGTGATGACGCCGTCTTGGGCTCCACGGTGACCTCCGTCTCGTAGTCCTCCTGGTCTTGGTCTCGTTGCACCGAAACGGCAACCTTTGCCTGATGCCTCGGTACTCCGCGGCTGCGCTTGCCCCCTTTGCACCAAAGAGGAAGGGAGGACACTGCGCGGGCTGGCACCCGCCTGGCGCCCCCGGTCGTCATGGCTTGCGTCACGGGCACCTCGTGAGGTACCCCGCCTTGATCTCTCCGCCTCCTCGTGAGCCAGCCTGATGAGGCCGCGCCTAAGGAAGCTCCGCGTCGTCCGCCCCGCGAGGCTTGGCCCCTCGCGAGGGTCTTGGGTTTGTGTTGGTGAAGATGGGCCGCGCTAGGCCCCCCTTTGAGCCACGCCGCAGGCCGCAGGCAGGCAAGTCTGGGGACCCCCGTTCCCAGAACACCGAAAGTAGCCCCCGGGCCCAAGGCGCGCCCGGACTTGACCGTGCAGGGAGGCGGAAGGGCAAGAGCGAAGCGCCGCGGACCCTAACAGCCTGCGGCCTTGGGCGCCGTGTGGCGATTGGTTGGTCGTGGGCGTCTCCACTTCCCCATGGCGCCTCGGCAACTGCACGGATTGGACAAGTCCCTGCATGCAAAGCGGGTCATAATTACCTGCGATCGTGGGGGCCGTTGGTTGGCCATCGCCAGTTATAAGTATGGACCGGCGCGCGCCCTTCCAGTTCATCCCTCCTTGCTTCTCCTTTTCTTCATGGCCCCGTCAAGGAGGTTCTCGGCCGCAGAGAAGGGGAAGGCTCGCCAGGTTGAGCCCGCCTCTACCCCACCCAAGCGCGGTCGAGGGCGCCCTCGCAAACATCCTGTGGCCACCATGGTGGCTCCCCGCGGCCATGGAGGCGATCTTCAGCACAGCGACGGGCGGATTGCTGCGGCCGGGGCACGTGCTCGGGCTGCACGTCCCCCTAGGCCGCGCTTTCGCGCTGCTGAAGTGCCGCCGGAGTTCGTCGTGTGGTCGGCGGGGCCGACCAGCACCCGACTTCCACTTCCTCGCTTCCTCCTTGGTGAGCTCCCGGCCGGCGCCCTGGGCGGCCTCTGGCTCCAGGCCGACGGCTGCTGCAGCCGGGCCTCATGGGTCTCACTAGAGGTCTCCGCGGCCGGGAGCCTGTTCCTGGCCCGCGATTGGCAGACGTTTTCCCGCGTGCGTGGCCTAAGCCGTCGGTGCACCCTACTCTTCAAGTTCGATGGCGATGCCACCCTCTACGTGAGGGTGTTTGGGGAAGATGGTCGCCGCGCAGGGTGTTGCCCCGAGGGTGATGACCGCGGCTGGGAACCCAACTCCGGCGATGATGGAGAGGGCAGCGCTCGCGCGGCCGGCGGCGCTCAGGGTTCCTCAAGCTTCTCCGGTTCTTCTTCAGGCGGCGACTCTTCTAGCGGTGGTCGTGGTCAGCCTCCATGCCGTCGCATCTGCTTGGGAGGTGGCAACGTGTCCGCCCGCCGTCACGCCCTGGTGAAGCGCGAGAGGGAGTCCGCCTGAGCTCCGGAGGCAGCTCGGGCCTTCCCCGCGGGCCGGTGTGAGGCGAGCTGCACCAAATTTGTTCTTTCTTTTCCTTTTTCCTGCGTTACAAAGACAATAGTGTGGAGCCCCGCGGGGGCGTGTTTGGGTTATTGCTGTTAATCATCGTTTTGCTTTCGTTACCGTACCTTCCGGCTACGTGCCCGAGCATGGATAGTTCCCGGCCCCGGCCATGGGGGGTGACCGACCTAGGCCCTTTGTTTGTGTCGCGGTGCCCGTGGGGCACGGACTGGAGGGGTGCTCCTGTAAGGGGCCCAGGTCACGAACTCTTTGAATGACTAGGATAGGAACGCTCGCGAGGGCGCTCAGCTGCCCCCCTCGTGAGGCGTTGCACAAGAGAGATCGAGGCAGGAGAGTGAAAAGTCGAAGAACCACAAGCCAAAGATGGCGACAACTTCAATAAAACTTCGAAAGAGAAGGAACAAGCCAACTGCGGAAAGCAAATGAAAAGCCGCGTCCGGCACCTAATCTAGTCTTCGATGTCTTCTCACCAGCGCGGAGCTAAGTGCTGCCACTGGGCATGGGAGGGAGCCCCAGGGCTTGAGGCCAACGCTCCTGAGACTCCGGGGCGTGTACAACCCCAACTCATTATTACGTGAGAGTGTCACGGGTGACGAGCTTCACAGGCGTTGGCCTTCTTCACAGGCTCCGGGCCTTTTCCAAAACGCGATAGCTTCACAGGCATTCGCCTTCTTTACAGGCTCCGGGCCTTTTCCAAAACGTGATAGCTTCACAGGCATTCGCCTTCTTCACAGGCTCTGGGCCTTTTCCAAAATGCGATAGCTTCACAGGCTGGGCCTTTTCCAAAACGCGATAGCTTCACAGGCATTCGCCTTCTTCACAGGCTCTGGGCCTTTTCCAAAACGCGATAGCTTCACAGGCATTCGCCTTCTTCACAGGCTCTAGGCCTTTTCCAAAACGCGATAGCTTCACAGGCATTCGCCTTCTTCACAGGCTCTGGGCCTTTTTAGGGGTAGAACCTCCGGAGGTGCTGGATGTTCCATGCATTCTGGACTGGCACCCCCTCCCGAGTCTCCAAGCGCGCGGAGCCGGGCCTGGAAACATGAACAAGTTTGAACGGGCCCTCCCACATGGGAGAGGGCTTGTGCAGCCCCTCCCTAGAGAGAACCCACCTGAGCATGAGCTCTCCTACCTCGAGAGTTCTGGGGCGGATGTTGCGGTAGTGATATCACCGCAGTGCTTGTTGGTACCTCGCCGCTCGTAGCGCGGCTTCTCGGTGACGTTCCTCCCCCAGCACGAGGTCCATCCCCCGCATGGCGTCCTGCTGCGCCTCGTCAAACGCCAGGACCCGCGCGGAGCGACGTCTGACCTCGTGAGGGAGGACCGCTTCGGCTCCGTAGACCAGGAAGAACGGGGTCTCTATAGTCGGCTTGGTCGCGGTTGTGCGGATGGACCACAACACGGACTGAAGCTCGTCGTACCAACCTCTGCCGCAGGCCTCCAGCTTCTTCTTGAACGTCCTGGTCTTGAGGCCCCTCAGGACCTCCGCATTGGCTCGCTCGGCCTGGCCGTTGCTTCGGGGGTGCGCCACCGAAGCGTAGCATATCTGCGTTCCAAGGTTAGCACAGTATGTTTTGAAGAGGTTACTGGTGAACTGCGAACCATTGTCCGTGATGATGCGATTCGGCACCCCGAACCGGCTCACGATGCCCTTGATGAACTTGACCGCGGAACCCACGGGAATGGTGCGGACCGCCTCTACTTCAGCCCACTTGGTGAACTTGTCCACGGTGACGTAGAGGTAGCGGTAGCCCCCGGGCGCCCGAGGAAACGGGCCCAAGATGTCCAACCCCCAGACTGCGAATGGCCACGAAAGGGGTATAGTCTGCAAGCCTCCTGCTGGCTGATGGATCTGCTTGGCGTGGAACTGGCAGGCCTCACAAGCTTTCACTAGTTCGACGGCGTCATTGAGCGCGGTGGGCCAATAAAACCCACTGCGGAACGCCTTGCCGATGAGGGTCCGTGATGATGAATGATGTCCACAGTCTCCGCCATGTATGTCTTCCAGCAGTTCCTTCCCTTGCTCCCTGGAGATGCAGCGTAGGGATACATCATTTGGCTGCTTCCGGTAGAGCTCTCCATCCTTGATGTAGTATGCCGTGGCCTGGCGTGCCACTCGCTCCGCTTCCTCCTCCTTCTCCGGCAGGGTCCCTTGCGTTAGGTAACTCCGGAGCTCCGCGATCCAACATCCCTCCTGAGGTTCCATCGTCAGGAGCAGGCGTGCTCCTGAGGCCGGGACATAGGCCGGAGCCCCTGAGGCAGGTGGCTGGGGGAGCTCCTCCCGGGGCTGAGCCGTGTTCGATAATGACGGCAGGGCTGATGGCTTGAAGAGCCGCTCCTCGAAAACACCAGGCTCCTGAGGTAACCGCCTGGACGCCCGTTTGGCGATGTCGTCGGCCTCCTGATTGGTGCCACGGGGCACATGCTGCAACTCCAACCCCCAGAACTGCTTCTCCATCTTGCGGACCTCCGCTAGGTAGGCTTCCATGTGCTCATCCTTCGGCTCGTACACCTTGTTGGAGAAATTGACAAGGAGCTGCGAATCGCCCTTGATGGTGAGGCGTTTCACCCCCAGGGCAGCCGCGGCCTTCAAGCCCGCTATTAAACCTTCATACTCCGCTATGTTGTTGGAGACCTTTTCACCTTGCTGGAGACAGAGCTACACGGCGTAATAGAGCTTGTCCTGAGCGGGCGATATAAGCACCGCCCCAGCCCCAGCGCCATGCCTGGAGAACGCCCCATCGAAGTACATGACCCAGCCTTCTGGCGCCTCGCTTCCCGGGGACAGGGACCGATCCTCATCGGCCTTGAGGCCTGGCGCCTCCGTCCATTCTGCCACAAAATCCGCCAACGCTGCTCCCTTGATGACTCTGGTCGTGCTGAATTCGAGCTGAAACGCTTGCAGTTCTATGTTCCACTCAGCGACCCTTCCAGCTGAATTAGGGCTCCTGAGCACTCTCTCCAGGGGGTATGACGAGACAACCTTGATGGGGTGACCCTGAAAATAGTGCAGCAGCTTCCGCGAGGCCACCAGTAGCGCGAGGAGGAGTTTCTGAGGCATGGGGTACCGTGCCCTTGCATCCGGCAACACCGTGCTGACGAAGTACACTGGGTGCTCAACGAGGTGGAGTGCGTCAGTGCTGGTGGCTCCCTTCGGAGACCGTGGAGCCTCTCGAGGTAATGAGGCCTCCTGAGACTGGCCATCTGGAAGAGGGGCCTCTTCCACCTCCGGTGCGCCCCTCTGCGGCGGCTGATCCTCCTCAGCCGCGGTGGCAGTTTCTGTAGGCCTTCCTTGTCGCTGTTCTGCCTTGTCTCGGGCTACTGCCGCGGTTTTGATTCGACGTTCCTCTTTGCCTGCCACCAAGGCTGCGCTGGCGGAGTAGGGAGTGGCGGCAAGGTAAAGCACCAGGGGCTCTTGAGGGCACGGAGCCACCATGACCGGTGGGCTGGTCAGGTATCTCTTGAGATCCTGGAACGCCTTGTCGGCCTCTTCAGTCCACTCGAAGGGCCCCTTTTTCTTCATTAGCTGGAAGAAGGGCAGTGCTCATTCCCCCAACTTGGAGATGAAGCGCCCTAGCGCGGTCACGCGCCCCGTGAGCTTCTGCGTTTCTCTGAGGGTCTTTGGCGGGCTCATGTCTTCCACTGCCTTGACCTTCTCTGGGTTAGACTCGATGCCTCGGTGGGACACGAGGAAACCCAAGAGCTTGCCCGAGGGGACTCCGAACACACACTTCTCTGGGTTGAGCCGTAGATTCACTGCGTTGAGGCTCGCGAAGGTTTCCTCCAAGTCTTGTATCAAGGTCCTGGCCTCCCGAGACTTTACCACAACGTCATCGACGTAAGCTTCAACATTCTTCCCGAGCTGCGGGCCCAAGGTGATGTGCATCGGCCGCTCGAAGGTCGCCCCTGCGTTACACAACCCGAATGGCATGCATGTGTAGCAGTACACCCCACACAGGGTTAGGAAGGCTGTCTTCTCAACGTCTTCTACCGCCATCTTGATCTGGTGATACCCAGAGAAGGCATCCAAGACGCATAACAGGTTGCATTCCGAAGTGGAATCAACGATCTGGTCGATGCAGGGGAGCGGGAACGGATCTTGCGGGCATGCTTTGTTGAGATTGGTGAAGTCGACACACATGCGCTCCTTCCCTCCCTTCTTTGGCACAACGACAGGGTTGGCCAACCAATCCGGGTATCGGACCTCGCGAATGACCCTAGCAGCTTCTAATTGGCGGGTCTCTTGGACGATGAAGGCCTGCTTTTCTGTGGACTGCCGCCTGGCTTTCTGCTTCACAGGGCGCACGTTGGGGCACACGTTGAGGTGATGCTCGATTACACTCCTGGGGATCCCTGCCAACTGGTCAGGCTCCCAAGCGAATACCTTCTTGTTTGCACGCAGGAACCCGACCAGGGCCTTCTCCTGCTCGGGTTTGAGGTGGGCGCCTATGGTGAAAGTGGCGTTGGTGGATTCGTCCTCATCGACGGGTATCTGCTTGGTTTCTGCCTTGTCTTGGGTGAACAACTGTTTCTTCTTGGCGGGTGCAGCCCCCTTGGGCCCGGGGGTCTCCAAGTCGGCGGGCTGCGCCGCCGCCGCCGTCTTGAAGGCAAGCTTGAGCACCCGTAGTGCGTCCCCGGTGTCCCCGTGCACAGTGAGGACACCGCTGCTCCCGGACATCTTCATGAGGTTGTACGCCGGGTGCGTCGCGGCCATGAACTGGGCCAGCGCTGGGTAGCCGAGGATGGCGTTGTTGGGGAGGCCGATGGGGGCGATGTCGAAGTCGACCAGCTCCGTGCGGAAGTTGTCGTAGGTGCCGAGGGTCACTGGGAGCCGGATCTGTCCCAAGGAGCTGGACGACTTGCCCCCAACGCCTGAGAAGGGCCGGCTGGGTTGCAGCCGTTCCAGGGGTATGCAGAGGAGGTTGAAGGCCTCGACCGAGAGCATGCTAAGGCCCGCGCCGCCATCAATGAGGGTTCTGGTGACAGACACCTGGCAGATGGTGGGGGTGCACAGCATGGGGAGCGCACCCAAGCAGGCCGAGTTGGAGGGGTGGTCCTCCGAGCTGAAGGTCAGGCCAGCCTCGGGCGCCGCCCGGTCCAAGGGAGCCCGCTGCCGCGTGGAAGCGGCGCTGACCCGGCGGATGAACGGCTTGACGTGGTGACTTGTAGGCAGCGCCTGCGAGCTGCCCAAGAGGGCCGCGATGACCAGGGGTGTTGGTGCAGCACGATGGGCGGGGGAGAGGTTGCGGGGCTCCATGGGCGCGCGGAGCGCGCGGGACAAAGAACCAGCTGGGGTGAGCGAGGGAGTTGCGGTGCGGCCGTCTTACCGCATGGACGGATGCTGGGACGATGCTTGCTGCTCGTCCCCCGCCAGGCCGGTGGCGGTGTTGACGGCAGGTGACGGGGAACGGCGAGGACACTCGCCGACAGGGGCCGTTTGGGCGACGTGGGAAGCGAGCACGGCCCGGCGCTTAGCGCGGGCCCGACGAGCGTTAGACATGGGCGTGATGCTCGGAGGAGAATGGGGTGGTGGAAGACGAATCCCGGCGCACCCCTACCTGGCGCGCCAAATGTCGGATTTCGGGTTCCGGCAGACCCTTGAGGTTCGAACACTGGGGTGCGCGTGGAGATTTCGACTCCTACCTACCTGCACTCCTCCGCCTTGTTATGATCTAAACTAAGGAAAGAACAGCACAAGAGACGCAAGGTTTATACTGGTTCGGGCCACCGTTGTGGTGTAATACCCTACTTCAGTGTGTGGTGTGGTGGATTGCCTCTTGGGCTGATGATGATGAACAATACAAGGAAGAACAGCCTCGCGAGGGTCTGTTCTTGGCTGGGGCGATGAACTGCTGTGAGGAGCTCAGTCGCCTCTCTCTCTCTCTCTACCTGATCTTCTCTATCCTTCCAACCCCCCGGCCCCCTTTTGCTCTGTGGGTGGCTGGTCCTATTTATAGAGGCCATGGTCCTCTTCCCAAATATCGAGCGGGAAGGGAGCCAACAATGCCGGGCTAATTTGAAGGGGGACAGCTAGTATCAGCTATCCTGACAAAAGTAGTCTTCGCCTGCGCAAAGCTCTGGTGATGACGCCGTCTTGGGCTCCACGGTGACCTCCGTCTCGTAGTCCTCCTGGTCTTGGTCTCGTTGCACCGAAATCGCAACCTTTGCCTGATGCCTCGGTACTCCGCAGCTGCGCTTGCCCCCTTTGCACCAAAGAGGAAGGGAGGACACTGCGCGGGCTGGCACCCGCCTGGCGCCCCCGGTCGTCATGGCTTGCGTCACGGGCACCTCGTGAGGTACCCCGCCTTGATCTCTCCGCCTCCTTGTGAGCCAGCCTGATGAGGCCGCGCCTGAGGAAGCTCCGCGTCGTCCTCCCCGCGAGGCTTGGCCCCTCGCGAGGGTCTTGGGTTTGTGTTGGTGAAGATGGGCCCCGCTGGGCCCCCCTTTGAGCCACGCCGCAGGCCGCAGGCAGGCAAGTCTGGGGACCCCCGTTCCCAGAACGCCGACAATGTGGCACATCAAAGTTGTGCATTTTGGGTATTCAACATATATATGTTTTGCCCACATGCAAAGCGGTGGTGGTTGTCCTCTTGCTCCCACTTAAGCGGTTATTAGCGATATCGATGCTTTCCATTTGTGGGCCCACTTGGTCCATCACTACTTTTTTCCTGGCAACAAGAGAGGTTAATTTGACTTAGGAGGGGATTATTATTTTTCCTCTGGGATGACATGCATGATACATCTTGAGCACACACACATGCATGTGTACGCATGAATCCTTCCCATCGAGTCAAAGAGGCTAGTACAACGACACATCATGAACGGATCTCACTCTGTGTGGGGAGCTAGTGTACGATTTTTGACACACACGCCACATCAATGTTGTGTATTCAAACATGCATGCATGCATCACCTCCATACATATGCATGTAGTGGTTGCCTTCGAACGGTACACTCCCTCGCGTGGTTATCGGTGACAAGCCTATATATTCGTGGGCCCGTGTGGGCATCCATGATCACCTGACCAACAAGAAGATAGGTTACCATGGCGGATTCTTCATTTGCTTCGTGTTATCGTAGTATAGGTCATGGTGAGATTTAGACCTAATTAAGTTTGAGCGCGTATACTATGCACGCATGCATGCATGAATCCCCGTCGTTGGCTTGAAGTGTGGTGTAACATACATATGCATCGTCAACCTAACCCTCACTCACTCTGGGGATTTCTAGTTTGAAATCACGGTGCCACATCAAAGTTGTTCCATTGTTACTCAAAAAGACACCTCTCCATACATATGTTTGGGCCACACACATGCAGTGGTTGTCTTTGGGGGCTAGCTACTTATGTGATTATTGGCGAGCTAGCCCATCTCCGGGGTCGCATGCATGGCCATCACTTTGACCAACAAAAATAGAGAGGTTGTATGACCAAGGAGGATTATTCTTGATCCGTTTTACAATCCATCTTGGTGAGATATATGCCTCTCTAGCCCGCCTACTGAAGGTG
>NC_041386.1:278167945-278176038 GCF_002162155.2 Triticum dicoccoides | reverse complement strand
GGGGGGGGGCAGGGGCATGCATTCATAGCTTAGGATTCCCTTCGTTCCGACACGAGGGGGGTGGGGTGGGGGCAAGCAATACAGTGTGCTTTGCGAGAGAGGTGCCACCTCGAAGTTGCATTTGGTATTTGAAAATCAAACTACCCTTTTGATACATAAATTTGGTCCACATGCAAGTGTGTTCGTGTCATTTTTCGCCAAATTTATGAACATTAGATAAGTCGGGTGACGCAACAGACACGGTTCACTCAAACTAACCATGTGCCATGCTGGTGCACCTATCATGCACACATCCACACAGTACATTGGGCTCCACGAGGCTCCCCCTCTCAAAAATATCTGCCTGCCTCGAGGGTTTTTCTGTTTCATAACACACGGTTGTTATCTCCGGACCATGTGCGATGTTTCTTTTTCCCAATCCCGCCTGCATCCCTAGAAAATATCTGCCTGCCTCGAGGGTTTTTCTGTTTCATAACACACGGTTGTTATCTTCGGACCGTGTGCGATGCACTATCATTAAAATTTTCAATAGCCCGGCATTTCAATCCCGTGTTTGACTCCTGTGTAGTAATTTTTTTAGTACCAACGTCATTTCCTCAAATACCTCGCGCCCCTCCACACACACACACACACACACACACACACACACACGCCAAAACCTCCTCGAGCGTGCGCGCGTGCACATACACACCCTCCCTCGCTCGAAACCCTAGCAAGGTCCCTGCCACCGCCGCCGCAAGGCCTCCATTGTCAACATTTGCCGGTTTGCCCGTGCAGCTTACCCACCGATCTCCATACCCAGGCTGATGATGCCGTGCACCTAGGGTAGGGCAATAGACCTGATCTAAACACCCCCCAAGGGCACTGCCCTACAGTCAAAGATAATCAAAAGATAGCAGATTGTACCGACTGGAGTCACCTCAACACATGAACACTCAACCAACATCTTCACTCAGATATCCCAATTCCATTCGACTAGTACATCATCACTCGACCGTACAGGAACCACTCGGAGTATAGAAGGCCTAAAGTCACTCCAGGTAGCAATGGTCAAGCATTCACTCCGCAACATTAAAGATCAGTTATATGACTTAATTACTGGTGTTACCAGTAATGCCTCATCTTTATGTACATTGAACCATGTGTAATGTGGGATGGCCGGGGTCCTGGCGTCCCATCGACCGAGCCTTCGGGCACCGAGACATAGGGCTGTTACTTCCACCGCGAAGGGCCTGAACTCGTACATCTTGCGTGCAGAATCTCACCGTAGCTAGGATCTTGCCTCTACATCCCTACCCCCTACTTTACTATCAGACTTAGAACCACGACAGTTGGCGCCCACCGTGGGGCAGGTGTCTTAGCGACTTTTCGGTAAGGTTGCAATTTCTCCGAGTCCTGTCATCATGGTTTCTGGCGGAGGTTTGGCTGAGGGCCGCGAGATCCTTCTTGGCGCGCTCGTCTTTATCACCGACGACTCCCCTTGGCTTCAGGGAGCTCCTCTCGACGTTGAGGCGCTCCCCGTCTGCGGGGCGACGCACTTTCGCGCGTGCTTTCGCAGCGTTCTTCTGTGGCAGCCATCGACTCAGTATCGGTCGGCCCCCGCAGCATCTTCGCTCCCTGCTGTTCTTCGTCACAAGCGATCCGGTCGGTCACGAGCGGTGGGTGAAGCACGCGGTGGCGCGTCAGTCGGCCACCCCTCAAGTCACGGCAATCGAGTCCGACGAATCTCTCTATAGCATGTTCGACTGGCTCCGTCAAGACACTGTCCGAGTGCGACAGCAACGACCCGGCGGCGGAGGTCCTGATGGACGACACACCTTGCAGTCCGCCTGGCATGCGTCGCAATGGCGGCGATGATGGCGGCGGCGATCCGTCACGTGTTCATGAGGAGTACCACCTTGAAACTCTCTCTTCTCGGCAGAGGGAGGAACTTCACCGTCGCAATGTGGAGGCCCTCCACACGCCCGTTGTCGGCAAGTCCTCTGAGGCTCGGGCCTTGGAGGCAGCGCGTTTGGACACTTTGGCTGAGCGCACCCGACTGGAGAATCTTTAGCATGCACTCAACGACCGTGCTTGCCGACAGATCTCCGAGTCCAGTCGACGGCAGCGTCAGCTATTTCCACCCGAACGATAGGTATACCGCACTCCGATTCAGAATCTTACTGCTGCGGCCCGTATAGCAGAATCCATTCAGCCATCCCAGTAGGAAGCTGGTAGAGGTTTGATGTAGATCAGAGCGCTGCTCCGAGAAGCAGGAGAGCAGAACACTGTAGTATATCAGTTGCGCAACTGAATTCATAGTAGATCTGTGGTGGCTGATACTGTTCAGTCGGCTCACAGCCCAAGATCGACCCCGCGGCGTGAGGGACGTGGGCATCAATAAGGGTAGTATATGGGTCGAAATCATGAGCAACAAGATCTCCGGCTCGACCATGATGACCTGACGTCGAGTGCCTATGCCCCCTCCAAGGGGCGAATCATACGTGCCCCGACATTATGATGATAGGCGCCCGTACAACGAGGAGTGGAGGAGGCCAGTCGAGCCAAGAAAACCAGGGTTTGACGCAAGGTCCATTTTGGTACAAGGTTTCGTGGACAGGAATCGGGCACATAGAGAAGGGCAAGATAGAGATCGCCCGACTGGAAGTAGCGTACATGTTTCTGGTCCCGAGTGTTTTAGCAGAGCCATCAGGGCTGCAGAGATCCCTCCCAACTTCAGGTTGGCGGCTGGGGTCAGTAAGTTCACTTGTGAATCATAGCCTGACACCTGGCTTGAGGACTACAGAGTGGCTGTGCAGATCAGTGGAGGAAATGATGAAGTTGCCATGAAGCATCTTCCCCTGATGCTTGAAGGGTCAACTAGAGCTTGGTTGAATCAGTTGGCTCCAGGCAGTATTTTCAGCTGGGAAGAGTTGGCCCGAGTGTTTGTTAGAACATTTGAGGGCGCGTGCAAACGTCCAACATGATTGACAGAATTGCAACATTGCGTGCAAAAGACGAATGAAACTTTGAGGGATTACATCCAGAGGTGGACCACTTTACACCACACTGTGGAGAATGTGTCTCACCATCAAGTAGTTTGCGCCTTCAAGGAGGGCGTTCAGTACCGGGAGCTCAACCTGAAATTTGGTCGGACAGGAGACATGTCTTTGACTCGAATGATGGAGATAGCCACTCGGTACGTCAACGGTGAAGAAGAAGACCGACTCCGCGGTGGCAAGAGCAAACCAATCGGCCAGGACACTAGAGGAGGTAATTCCAATCGGAAGCAGAAGCGCAAAGCGGAACCTGCAGCGCCTGGAGAGGTTGCAGTCGCAACCCAAGGGAAACCTAAAGGAAAACCTAAAGGGCCCTGGACCCCTAAGAAGGTGAAAGATTCAGCCGGGAACGACGTGTTGGATTTACCATGTCACATTCACATCACGAAGGATGAAGAGGGAAATCTTATCTATCCCAAGCATACCACTCGGCAATGCCGAGTCCTTATTCAGCAGTTCCGAGAAAAGCAACCCGGTGAGAAGGAAAAGGAGTCCGATAAGGTTGAGGACAAGGAAGAGGATGATGACGGATTTCCCTATATCAATTCCACTTTGGTGATTTTTGCTGATGTTGAAAGCAAAAGTCGATTGTAAGTCATCAACAGAGAAGTAAACATGGTTGTTCCGGCAACGACGATGTATCTGAAATGGTCAAAGACTCCTATCACATTCGACCAGTCAGACCACCCGCCGCACGTTGCCACCCCTGGGAGGCAAGCATTGGTGGTCGACCCGGTCGTTGGAGGCACCCGACTGACCAAAGTCTTGATGGACAGTGGAAGCAGATTGAACATTTTGTATGCTGAGACCCTCCGAGGGATGGGCATTCCGATGTCCAAACTCAGTGAGAGTAACATGCGGTTCCACAGAGTTATACCGGGAAAGAAAGCTGATTCACTCGGCCAGATCGCTCTTGACGTGGCTTTCGGTGATTCAAAGAATTAGCTGAAGGAAAAGTTGACATTTGAAGTCGTGGACTTTCACAGTGCCTATCATGCTATCCTGGGAAGAACTGCGTACGCCCGTTTCATGGCTCGACCGTGTTATGTGTATTTTAAACTCAAGATGCCTGGCCCTAGGGGCATGATTACAGTCACTGGTAATCAGCAGCGAGCAGAAGAGTGCTTCCAGAAGGGCTCAAAGATTGCCGATGAACAGATGGGAGCAATCGAAATGGAGGAATACAAGAAGATAGCAGATCTGAGTGATTTGTTGATAGCTAAGAAGCCTGCTTCAGAGTCTGCATTTAAGTCCTCTGGTGAAACAAAGTCAGTTCATATTCACCCGACTGATCCCAATGCTGCTCTGACTCATATATCAACAACACTCGACAGCAAATAGGAAGAAGTGCTCATCCAGTTCCTCCGTGAGAACTAGGACATCTTTGCATGGAAACCTTCTGACATGCCAGGTGTGCCCAGGGGACTGGCTGAGCACTGTTTGCGAGTCGACCCAAAAGCAAGACCCGTCAAAGAGCACCTCTGACGATCCGCCATGGAGAAGAGAAAGGCAATTGGCGAGGAAATGGCTCGGCTTCTGGCAGCCGAGTTCATCCGAGAGATTTACCACTCCGAGTGGCTCGCCAATGTTGTCATGGTTCCCAATAAAGATGATTCACTCCGTATGTGTATTGACTTCAAACACATCAATCAGGCCTGCTCGAAAGATCATTTCCGTCTCCCCCGTATCGATCAAATAGTCGACTCGACTGCGGGATGTGAGCGATTGTCCTTTCTGGACACGTACTCCGGGTATCATCAGATCCGATTGTATGGACCCGATGAAATAAAAACAACTTTATCACCCCATTTGGGTGTTTTTGCTATGTAACCATGCCCTTTGGTCTCAAAAATGTTGGCGCCACATTCATGCGCATGATACAGAAGTGCCTGCTCACTCAGATTAGTCAGAATGTGGAAGCGTACATGGATGACATCGTGGTTAAGTCACGTAAAGATTCCGACCTGCTGACTGACCTCGCTGAAACCTTTGCCAACCTGAGAAGATATGATATCAAGCTTAACCCGTCAAGGTGTACATTTGGAGTTCCAGGCGTTTCCGAATGTGGGATCAATGCTAACCCAGAGAAAGTTGGCGCAATACTCTGAATGAAAAGCCATGTGCGCATACACGATGTTCAAAATCTTACTGGTTGTTTGGCTGCCTTGAGTCGATTCATCTCTCGTCTCGGTGAAAAGGCATTGCCTCTTTATCGATTGATGAAGAAATCTGATAAGTTCGAGTGGACTCCTGAAGCCGACACAACGTTTGCAGAGCTCAAAACCCTGCTTTCCACCCAGCCGGTGCTCGTTGCTCCAATCAGCAAAGAGCCTTTACTGCTTTATATTGCAGGCACTGGACAAGCTGTCAGTACAGTTCTCACGGTCAAGCGGGAAGAAGAAGGTAAAGCCTACAAGGTTCAGCGCCCAGTGTACTATATTTCTGAAGTCTTAACTCCGTCCAAGGAGAGGTATCCACATTATCAGAAGCTTGTCTATGGAATTTACTTGACTTCAAAGAAGGTGGCACATTATTTCTCAGATCACTCGTTCACAGTCGTCAGCGATGCTCCATTGTCAAAAATTCTGAACAACAGAGATGCAACTGGTCGAGTGGAAAAATGGGTGATTGAACTCCTTCCATTGGATATCAAGTTTGAGGCAAAGAAAGCAATCAAGTCTCAAGCAATAGCAGATTTCCTCGTCGAGTGGATTGAACAACAACAGCCGACTCAAGTTCAGTCGGAACATTAGAGTATGTTCTTTGATGGATCCAAGATGTTGAGTGGCTCTTGCGCTGGAGTTGTTCTAGTATCCCCGCGAGGTGATAAACTTAGTTTTGTCCTTCAGATTCACTTTGACTCCTCCAACAATGAAGCTGAGTACGAAGCACTTATGGGTTGCGAATGGCCATTTCGCTCGACGTCCATCACCTAATGGTCTACGGCGACTCAGATTTGGTGGTTAATCAAGTAATGAAGGAGTGGGATGTCAGAAGCCCAGCTATGACTGGCTATTGTAATGAAGTGAGAAAGTTAGAAAAGATGTTTGAAGGGCTAGAGCTTCACCACATTCCCCGATTGAAGAATCAAGCTGCAGATGACCTGGCAAAGACAGGTTCCAAGCAAGAGCCCATTCCCAGCAATGTGTTTTTGGAGCATCTTGACACACCATCAGCCCAGGAGAATCCCCTTACAGAAGAGCCCCAACAACCTAAAAGTTCTGCTGATCTGACTGAAGTCGAAGTCCCAGCTGTGGTCGACTTAGTCATGGAGGTTTTGGTCATCATCCCTAACTAGACAGTGTCGTATATCACATATATCCTCAGGAAAGAACTTCCATAAGGCGAAGATGAAGTGCGACAGATTGTCCGTCGATCTAAAGCCTTCACTGTGATAAGTGGTTGACTATACAGGGAAAGTGTGACGGGAGTTGCCCAGCGATGCATTACCCCAGAGGAAGGTTGAATGATTCTCATTGATATCCACTAGGGGACCTGTGGTCACCATGCGTCCTCATGGACAATCGTGGCCAAAGCATACCGAGCAGGGTTTTACTGGCCGCGAGCAAATGAAATAGCAAAGGAAATAGTCGACAAGTGTGAGGGTTGCCAGTTCTACTCCAACATGTCTCACAAGCCCGCTTCAGCCTTGAAGACCATTCCACTCGTATGGCCATTTTCTGTTTGGGGGTTGGATATGGTTGGACCCTTGAGGACTAGCAGAAGTGGTTTCACTCACCTTCTTGTTGCAGTTGATAAGTTCACTAAATGGATTGAAGCCAAGCCCATCAAGAACCTCGATTCGGGCACTGCTGTCAGCTTCATTAGGGGGTTAACATTCAGATTTGGAGTCCCACACAGCATCATCACAGACAATGGTTCAACCTTTGATTCAGATGAGTTCAGAGCTTTCCGTGCTTCCCAAGGCACTCGGGTTGACTATGCGTCAGTCGCTCACCCACAGTAGAATGGACAAGCAGAAAGAGCAAATGGTTTGATCCTCGAAGGGTTGAAGCCCAAATTGATGCGATACCTCAAGCATGCAGCTGGCGCATGGGTAGATGAGTTACCATCAATACTATGGGGTCTGAGAACAACACCAAATCGTTCTACTGGCAGGACTCCCTTCTTCGTGGTATATGGAGCTGAAGTGGTACTGCCGACTGATTTGCTTCACAACGCCCCATGAGTAGAGCTTTTCTCAGAGGCAGAAGCAGAACAAGCCCGGCAAGATGTTGTTGACCTTCTAGAAGAGGAAAGAGAGATGACCCTAATCAGGTCGACCATCTATCAACAAGACCTTCATCGGTTCCACACCAGAAATGTCAGGGGTCGAACATTTCAGGAAGGGGACCTGGTTCTACGAGTGGATCAGCAATGACCACACAAGCTGGCTCCCGCTTGGGAGGGCCCTTTCATCCTCACCAAAGTGCTTCACAATGGAGCATACCATCTGTACGATGTGGAGCACAAGAAGAACGAGCCACGCGCTTGGAATGCGGAGCTGATACGCCACTTTAACACTGAAGCATTCAGACCGTCGAGATGTAATAAGAAGTACCTTTCAGTTTGTTTATCAAAGACATGGTTATGCAGCCTCCTTAATGATTGTTATTACTTATACATTTGTCAAAAATCCCCTAGTGGGTGGCTTAGCCACAAATCCTATTCGCCTAAGTTTCAAAAAACAAAATTCCACCGAGTGAGGAGCAATCCTCTCACTCGAGGGCTTAGCTGCGGATCCGATTCGCCTAAGTTTAAAAAATCCTATCGAGTGGTGAGCAACCCTCCCACTCAGGGGCTTAGCTGCAGTCCAGTACTCACCTAAGTTTCAAAAATCCTACCAAGTGGGGAGCATGCCTCCCAATCGGGGGCTTAGCTGTAGTCCAGTACTCGCCTAAGTTTCAAAAATCCTATCGAGTGGTGAGAAACCCTCCCACTCGGGGGCTTAGCTGCAGTCCAGTACTCGCCTAAGTTTCAAAAATCCTACCGTGTGGTTAGCAACCCTCCCACTCTGGGGCTTAGCTGCGGTCCGGTACTCGCCTAAGTTTCAAA
>NC_041386.1:278160645-278167657 GCF_002162155.2 Triticum dicoccoides | reverse complement strand
CCTAAGTTTAAAAATCCCACCGAGTGGTGAGCAACCCTCCCATTCGGGGGCTTAGATGCAGTCCAGTACTCGCCTAAGTTTCAAAAAATCCTACCGTGTGGTGAGCAACCCTCCCACTCGGGGGCTTAGCTGCAGTCCAGTACTCGCCTAAGTTTCAAAAAAATCCTACCGAGTGGAGAGCATTCCTCCCACTCGAGGGGCTTAGCTGCAGTCTCGTACTCGCCTAAGTTTCAAACACGCTCTATCCTTATCCGCAAGGATGATGAGGTGCAGGTCGACCACGACCTTATCCTCAAAGCTGCAACACAAATACAATGTCCGCTCCATTGTTATCCGTAAGGACGACGAGGTGCAGGTCGACCACAACCTTATCCTCGGAGCCGCGACGCAAATACAACGTTCACTCCATCCTTATCCGCAAGGACGACTAGGTGCAGGTTGACCACGACCTTATCCTTGGAGCTGTGGCACAAATACGACATCCGCTCCATCCTTATCCGAAAGGACGACGAGGTGCAGGTCGACCACGACCTTATCCTTGGAGCTAGGACACAAATACAACGTCCACTCCATCCTTACTTGCAAAGAAGATGACGAGCAGGTCATGGACGGCACCGAATGCCCTTGTCTATGATCCACTTGACTGAGCTGCACCACAAATTTAGTAGCAGTTCAGACTGAAGAATCAGAGCCAAGAGATCCACAAACAACCAAGTTCAGATAAAGCCTAAGAGGTTCCAGAGCACAGTTCAAAGTACTCGGTCATCAGGCCTGAAAGAGTTTAATGGTTATAAGACCACTCGCCATACCGAGGCAAATTCAATCGGATTATAAAAGTTTGTTCACTATGCGGGTGGAGGACTGGCAGGCTCGACAAACTCGTCCAGGTCGATTCCATCTGCAATTCAAGTGGCGGCAGCAATGAAGGTCTCCATGAAAGATTGGAAGTCGTGTCTCCTGGTATTGGCAACCTTGATCGCTGCTAGCTGTTCCTCCTTGGCCTCCTTGTAGTGGAATCGAACTAGTGATAGAGCTACGTCAGCACCACAGCGAGCAGATGACTTCTTCCACTCCCGCACTCGGCCAATGATCTCATTGAGTCGAGTCATCAAAGACTCGAGGTAATTCTGGAGCATCTCCTGTGGCCAAAGCATTGAGTCAATCCGCGACACCGCATCCTTCAGGCGAGCAAGGTAGTCCGTAACACTGGCGATACGAGATTCCAGTCGGAGCACATTCATGGAAGCTTCATCACCGACAAGGGAAAGGATGGGGTCCAGGCCTGTCTCGATCCGCCCAGTTTCTTCCTCAATGTTTTGACAGAATTCTATAAACACAAAGAAATAATGATTCGACGGTTTTATGGTGAATCGATGATAGCTAAACAATCAGATAAGGAAAAATACCTACGAGCATAAGGAACAACTTCTTGGCGAGTGCCCCCAGATAACCCTCCAGGTCATTCCTCTTACGAGAAATGCCTTCAATCTTCTCGTTCAAAGCAACTTGTTCTTTCTTCAGACGGGTCACTTCTTTGTTGGCTTCGATGAGGGATGCCTTTAGCTTGGTGTTATCTTCCTCCAGTGCCCCGACTAAAGCCAGCTTCTTGTCGGTGACTTTTGTCTGCTCCTGAGCCTCCTTCTGTGCAGCTGCAAGGTCAAGGTCCTTCTGTACCAGAGCTTGCTTCATTTTCTCTGAAGAATATGCACTCTGTTCGGAGAGAAGAACGAAGAGACAACTTGAGAGATGGTCAAGATAGACAGTCAACAGGTTGTTACCTTCCGTACCAGCTACTTCGTCTTTAGCCTTTTTCAAATTCTGATTGGCCAACTCCAAGTCAAGGTTGAGCTGTCTCTGCTTCTCCTTGAAATCGGCAAAGTTGGAGATGAGCTCACAGGATTTCTGCAGTCAGCAAAAAGATACATCAATGGATAGGATCAATGATTATTCGCTTCTGAGTGAAAAGAAATCTAAGACTACTGCAGAATCAAACATTCAACAGTAGTCTAGGGGACTACACCTAGTAGGTGCACTTAGCGTGCCCCCGCTGCTTCAGATTCCACTTGACATGGTCCGCCCAGACTGAGTGGAAGAAAAAAAACAACAAACTCACGACGGCCAGAAATAGTCATTCTCAGACCCCAACCGACTGCCGTAGTGGACCGCGGTCTCGGGGACTACACCTAGTGGGTGCACTCTGCATGCCCCCACTGGTTCAGGTTCCACTCGACATGGTCCACCCAGACCGAGTGGAAGAACTAAAGGATAAGATATTTTTTATCAAGGCCCCCGCCGAATCACACATTCGACGGCGGCCTCGGGGACTAGACCCAGTGGGTGCACTCTACGTGCCCCCACTAGTCCAAAAACTACAATTGACACAACCTAGTCGACTCAAGTGGAAAAATTATTCGACATAAATTAAAACACCCAGTGGGTGTGCAGGTGCGAAGTGCAGACTAACAGATGGACGCACAAAGAAGAGTTTTTTCGGGTAGCATATCCTAAAAGAACAAGCGTCAAGATAGGAGTTCAGTCGGAAACCAACTTACCTGGACATTGGCTCGGAGGGCTACACTAGCATCATAAGTAGCTTGACTATTCTTGTGCACGGTCTTCACCCGCTCCATCATCAGGACCGCTTGGCGTATAGCTTCTGCAGCGGTGCTTGCCTGGTCCTCCGGGACATGATGGGTGGTGAAGAACGAAGTCGACGGTTCAGTCGCGGCAGCCAGAGAATCTGAGGCGTGACGTTGAACAGATGAAGCAGGGATGGGCACAGTCGATGATGAAGGGCGTTCACTCGACACTAGAACAACAAAGGTGACAGAAGTCCGGTTCGCATCTCCAGGCTGTTGAACCACTGGCTCCGTCACCGGCACCGATTGAGCCATTTGGCCAGTGGATGCCTTATTGTTCGAAGCCTTGCCCCTCCTTCCCATGGCCCTTTGTGGCACGTCTTCGTCATCATCTGGAAGTTCAATGACATTGGGCGGAGCTGCAAAGCAATCATTTACAGAAGTTCACTCGACCGTCAAAAGAGCAGATTAAGTAATGACATAATGGCAAAGAGTTATACCTGCATGAGAGGTGACCGCGTCTTCCATCTCCTCATTGTCGTCATCTTGTTAAATAGAAGTCCCAGAGGCGGCACTACAAAATTCATAATTCACTTAGTCAAAACAAGAAAGTGAGGCGACCAAAGTTTGAATCGTGCAAAATCTAAAGAGTTGGGCTCATCAATTACCCAAAAGCGATGGGGACGTACACTTTAATATTGGGAAGAGCCTTTCGGGGCTTTGATGTCACGACTTTGGGCTGCTTAGGAGCTTTTTCAGTCGGCACAGGAGAAGACGTCTGAGTAAGCTTTGGAGGCTGTCCAGTCGGAGGAGTCGTTTTGCCCCGAGTGCTTGCTGGATCCTGCCTCTGTTTGGAGCGCCTCTCTGTGCGAGGGGGAGAGTCGACTTCCTCGCCACTGCTCGAGTCCTCACTCTCCTTGTCTCCTCCTCCATCAGTGTGCCAGTCACCGCTGTCACCCCCACTTGCCTCACCCTCCTACTCCTTCTCTCCATTGGGCATGGAGTACATTTTAGTAAAGATCTGCAAAGGATAGAGTCGAGTGGATATTAATCAGTTTCACGAGCAAGCACATATCAAAGCAAAATACACTCGGAAGGAAAGAATTGAACCTTGTCGGGTTCAGTGGTGTTTTTGAGTGGATGAACCCTTCTGGACCCCCTGGGGTTGTCCTTATTCCCAGTGATGCCTTGTAACCACAGCTCCACCGTCTCCTCATTGACTTCCTCCGGGTGGATTCGAGTGCTGTCCTCAATGCCCGAGTACATCCACATTGGATGGTCACGAGCTTGGAGTGGTAGAATGCGCCGACTCAGAAATGCTTCTAACAAATCCATGCCAGTCACGCCATCACGGACAAGGTGGACCACTCGCTCAACCAGCATAGCAACCTCCTCTTTCTCCGCTGGAGTCACTCTCATTGGAGAAGGCTTCTCTACTCACTCAGTGGAAAACGGAGGAAGACCGGCCGACTGACCTGGGGCCGGTTCATCCTTACAATTGAACCAGGTCGACTACCACCCCTGACTGACTCGGGAAGAATCATGGCAGGAAAAGTGCTTTTGTTTCTCATCTGGATCCCTAAACCCCCACACATCTGGATCACGTGTGTCCTCTCATCACTTGGATTGGCCTTTTTAACCGACTGGTGAAAATGTGTTTGAAGAGGCCCTAGTGTGGTCGACAACCCAAAAAGTTCTCCCACATGGACACATAGGCAGCGAGGTGTGTGATTGTTTTGGGGGAAAAGTGATGAAGTTGGGCTCCGAAGAAATTCAGAAAAACCCCGGAAGAAAGGATGGGGGGGGGGCAAAGAAAAACCGCGGTCGACGTGGGTCGCAAGAAGGACACACTCACCCTCTTGCGGTCGCGGCTCGGTCCCGTCCCCCAGAAGCCGCCAAGACTCGTGGGCGATCAACCCTCCAGGCGCCCTCGTGAGGATAATCCTACCAGTGATCCTCACAAGGCCTGTCGCGCCACTCCTGGCGCGGGCCACGGTCGTCCCAGCGTCCGCCTCCACGTCCTCCTCCTCGGCCGTAACCCCGGTCGCTGCGCTCGGGGTGTCGACCGAAGCATCCTTCATGAATGGCTCTGAGTTCTTGACAATCACTGGTGTTGTGGGTGTTCAAGTTGTGGAAGGCGCGGAATGGTCGGCTGCTCTTGGATGACTCGGGCTGGTCTCTGCCTCGCTTGGTGTCTGGCTCCGCTACGAGCACGGATGCTTCCTTTCGCTTCACGTCCTTGGCCTTGGCCTTCTTCTCCTCTACGCCCGTAGCTGGCAGCTCGAGGAGGGAGAGGTGCCCCTCCTCAGCCCTTGCGCACTTGGTTGCCAGGTTGAACAGCTCCTGAGATGTGCTCAGCTCCTCGTGGATAGCAAGCTCCTCTTTCATCTTGGTGTCGCGGACACCGTCAGAGAACACGGAGATGATGGCCTCGTCCGTAACCTTGGGGATCTTGGGGCGAGTGTTGTTGAAGTGCTGGATGTACTTCTGGAGGGTCTCTCCCGGTTGTTGCTTGATGCGATGCAGGTCACCGCGGCCGGCGGGCGATTGCGAGTGCCCTGGAAGTTGGCGATGAAGCGGTCACGCATCTCGTCCCAGGAGGAGATTGAGCCATGCAGCAAGTTCAGGAGCCAGGAGCGGGCACCATCCTCGAGAGCCGTAGGAAACCAGTACACCATGACTTTCTCGTCGCCGTTGGCCGCTTCGATGCTCAGCTCGTAGAGCTGCAGGAACTTCACGGGGTCGGGGGTGTCGTCGTAGCGGGGCGGCAGATCCGGCTTGAAGTTGCCCGGCCAGGCGACGTTACTAGCTCGGGAGTGAAGGAGCGGTAGCCGGCCGTGGTCGCCGGGGCCTGTCTCGGAGGTGGAGCTTGGACTTGATGAGCCCTGCGCGCCAACACCGCGGGTAGCACGCGGGCTTGGCGGGGCGGCGCGGGGAGTGCAGGTGCAGCTTCTCGCGGCTGAGGAATCTCTTGGTAGCTTCTCCCTTCACACGCGGGCACTAGGCACGATGGATCGCGCCGTGGGGCCACGCGCCTTGGCGCTAAGGCACCGTCTTGGGGCAGAGGTGGTGGAGGCGCTCCACGAGCCAAGTTGCTTGTGGCTGGAGGAGGGCGAGGCAGAGAGGGGGATGGCACCGGGGAGCCCCCTGCTACACGGACGAGCTCGGCGACGCGGTCGAGCCAGTCCTCGTAGAGGTCGTCGATCGGGCGGTAGCGCAGGAGCTCGTTCGCCATGAGGAGCGCGGCCTGCGCGTCCTGTAACGCCACGGATACGACTTTCCATATTTGTACTCTGACTCTTGCCTTTTCTGGAGATGTCATATGAGATTCCCTCGTGGTTGGGTTTTGTCTTTGTTTTGCATTTTGTTCATGTCATGCATTGCATATCATGTCATCATGTGCATCTCATTTGCATACGTGTTCGTCTCATGCATCCGAGCATTTTCCCCGTTGTCCATTTTGCGATCCGACACTCCTACGCCCTCTGGCGCCCCCTTTTGCCTGTTTTCGCGAGCGGGTGTTAAACTTTCTTGGAATGGACCGAGATTTGCCAAGCGGCCTTGATACACCACCAATAGACCGTATGTCAAGTTCCGTGCCATTTGGAGTCCGGTTGATACTCCAACGGTTAACCGAGGAACCGTAAAGGCCTCGTTTGTGTTGCAGCCCACCACTCCTCCAAAGTGGCCCAATATGTAACGCCCCGAGATCGATGTGGCAGGTGTCGTCTAGTTATTCGCTGTTGTGGCCTTGTCATTGCTTGCGTGTCATGCATTGCATAGCATGTCATCTTGTGCATTTCATTTGCATACGTGTTCGTCTCATGCATCCGAGCATTTTCCCCGTTGTCTGTTTTGCATTCCGGCGATCCTATCTCCTTCGGTGGTCTTTTCTACCTTCTTTTCATGTGTGGGGGTTAAACATTTCCGGATTGGACCACGACTTGCCATGCGGCCTTGGTTTACTACCGGTAGACCAACTGTCAAGTTTCATACCATTTGGACTTCGTTTGATGCTCCAACGGTTAACCGAGGGACCGAAAAGGCCTCGTGTGTGTTGCAGCCCAACACCCCTTCAATTTGGCCCAAAACCCACCTAAACCTCCTCCGTCATCTCGGTCTTTCGATCACGATCGGGTGGCCAAAAACCGCACCTCATTTGGACTCTCCTAGCTCCCTCTACCTATAAATATGTGGCTCTCCCCGAATTTTTGCGCAGTCCAAACCCTAGCAAACTCCTCCTCGCGCCGCCGGACATAACTCCCCACCACCGGCCGGACATGTCCGCCGCCACCACCACCTCAGTTCGCCCAATAGCGTCGTGCCACCTCAGCTCGGCCGCCGCTCCGGGCCAACCGGCTCGCGCCACCTGGCCTCCTACCTCATCCCTGCCGCCGCGGTTCACCCGCCGGCCCGCCAGGGCCCGCACAGGG
>NC_041386.1:278152188-278160091 GCF_002162155.2 Triticum dicoccoides | reverse complement strand
ACCGCGCCTCGCCTCCTTCCGGCCGGTGCCGCCCTTCGCCGGCGTGGCCCCGCCGCCACCGCCCCATGCGCCCCGCCGCCGCCTCGGGTCGCCAGGTCTGCCCCCGGTGCAACTCCGGCGAGCCCCGCGTCCTCCTCCACCGCGCTCCGGCGAGGTCTCCTCCAAGTCCGGCCATCTCCATCGTCTCCGACGAGGTTCCGTGGATTGGAACAGAGCCACCACTCCGCTGATCCAAACGCCCCGTCCAGATCCGGATCCCTCCGTCCCGCACGTCTCCGTCCCGGGTTGACTTTCTCGGAGAGGTCCAATTTCTACTAAGTCCCCGAGATTTCCATGTTTCATATGCCCATGTTCATCATGTCGTAACTTTGCATCCGTAGCTCCGTTTTGTGCGTTTAGCATATCAAAATGTTCGTCTTAGAGAGCACATCATTTCATCTCATTTCATCATTTTCATTTGAGTTCATCTTGACGCCAGAAATGCTATTGGAAGAGTGCTATTTGAGTTTATTGTCAGATCTGCTGCACCGAATAGCTATTTGTTATTTTTTGCCATGATTATTGTGTGCATGATATGCCCCTGAGCTCTGCATGTGTTTTGTTATATGCTTTGTCATCTTTCCAGGGGTGCTATCCATGTATTTTTGTGATGTGTGTGGTGGCTAGCACAAGCTTGCAAAGTGGAGCATTCGTTAATGCTGATTTCAGGGACTTGGCATTTCCACCAAGTCCTTGATCTGTTTATCTCAATATGCCATATGTTCATGTTGTTTCCTAGTGATCCGTGCCTCTTTTGAGGATGATAAGTAAGGATGTTTTGTTAATCGTGTAGTGCTCTATCCATCCATGTCTTTGTTTGCAATTATGGAGACCTCTAGCTTGAGTCAATCGAGCTCTACTTTTGCTATTTCGTGAATCTGGGCAGATTGTCTACTTGTCAGCAATTTTGCCGAGGATGTTGTAGTTGATCCGTGCATGCTATGTTGTTGTTCTTGCCATGTCTAGCTTGTATAATGTGTATTCTTGTTGGGTGTATGATTAGATTGTCATGCCTTGCTCTGTAGTGAGTGCATCGAGCTCGTAAGCATGCCTACTTGATATCTGTTTTCAGCATGCTCCAGTTTGCACCAAGTCTGAGAAGTGATTATGTTTTTGCCATGTTCACATGCTTGCAAATGTATTTTCTGATCCCTTTTGGCTCAAGGTCACTAAGGGACTTTTGTTAAGCTCCTTGAGTAGCTCCATTCCATGCTTTACTTTGCCATGTTCAGGTCCTGTAGCATATAGTTTTCATGCTCCAAAGTATGCTACCTGATCTGAAATTCCAGACAAGTGTTAATTTCATGAAATCTGAAATCTGTTTACGAAATGCATTTTTGCCATGCTTGTTTGAACCTGTTAATGGATGATTTGGCCGTAGCTCTGTGTTCATCTTTTGTTAAGCATCATGAGTGGATCCCTGCCATGTATTTTGTTGCCATGTTTGTGTGCTGTAGCATGTTTAACTTGTTGCATTTAGATGGCTACTTGCTGTTTATCGCAGACCGGTGCCATATTTGAATTGCTTTGCCTTTTCCAAACCGTAACTCCGATTCCGGTGATCTTTATATCCTTTTCAAGCGATTTCACCTCACCTTTCCAGTGGCACACTTGGATTTCCAAGTTGAGTCCAGGTTCATTCATCTCTTGTCAAATCATGCATATGCCTCGCTTTCCGCATCCCGCATATCATATCTTGTTCATGTGTTGGTTTGTTTACTACGTTGTGTGCTTCTTTCCGGTGTTTGCTTCTTCGGGTTGGTTCCGGTAACGTCGCGTTTGTGAGGACCCGTTTGTCTATGTCCGTTTGTCTTCTTCATGGACTCGTTCTTCTTCCTTGCGAGATTTCAGGCAAGATGATCATACCCTCAAAATCACTTCTATCTTTGCTTGCTAGATGCTCGCTCTTTTGCTATGCCTATGCTACGATACCTACCACTTGCTTATCATGCCTCCCATATTGTTGAGCCAAGCCTCTAACCCACCTTGTCCTAGCAAACCGTTGTTTGGCTATGTTACCGCTTTGCTCAGCCCCTCTTATAGCGTTGTTAGTTGCAGGTGAAGATTGAAGTTTGTTCCTTGTTGGAACATGAAGATGTTGTTCCTTGTTGGAACATGTTTACTTGTTGGGATATCACAATATATCTTATTTAATTAATGCATCTATATACTTGGTAGAGGGTGGAAGGCTCGGCCTTATGCCTGGTGTTTTGTTCCACTCTTGCCACCCTAGTTTCCGTCATATCGGTGTTATGTTCCTAGATTTTGCATTCCTTACGCGGTTGGGTTATAATGGGAACCCCTTGACAGTTCGCTTTGAATAAAACTCCTCCAGCAAGGCCCAACATTGGTTTTACCATTTGCCACCTAGCCTCTTTTTCCCTTGGGTTAGGCCAGCCCAAGGGTCATCTTATTTTAACCCCCCCGGGCCAGTGCTTGTCTAAGTGTTGGTCCAACCCAAAGCACCATGCGGGGCCGTCCCTTGGCAACTTGGGTTACGTTTGCTCCCGTATGCTTAGCTTATCTGGTGTGCCCTGAGAACGAGATATGTGCAGCTCCTATCGGGATTGTCAGCACAGCGGGTGGTCTTGCTGGACTTGTTTTACCATTGCCGAGGATGTCTTGTAGAACTGGGATACCGAGTCTGATCGGAATGTCTCGGGAGGAGGTCTATTCCTTCGTTGACCGTGAGAGCTTGTCATGGGCTAAGTTGGGACACCCCTGCAGGGTTTTGAACTTTCGAAAGCCGTGCCCGCGGTTATGGGCAGATGGGAATTTTTTAATGTCCGGTTGTAGAAAACCTGAAGTTGATCTTAATTAAAATGCATCAACCGCGTGTGTAACGGTGATGGTCTCTTTCCGGCAGAGTCCGGGAAGTGAACACGGTGTTGAAGTTATGCTTGACATAGGTTGTTTTAGGATCAATTCTTGATCATACTATTATCGATCGTGCTTTGCCTTCTCTTCTCGCTCTCATCTGCGTAAGTTAGCCACCATATATGCTAGTCGCTTGCTGCAACTCCACCTCAGACCTTTTACCTTACCCATAAGCTTAAATAGTCTTGATCGCGAGGGTGCAAGATTGCTGAGTTCCCGTGGCTCACAAATACTTCAAAAACCAGCTTGCAGGTGCCGATGAGACCGTGCAGGTGATGCTACCAAGCTCAGGAGGAGCTCGACGAAGATCTTGTCCTTTGTGTTGTTTCGTTCTAGTTGATCAGTAGTGGAGCCCACTTGGGGTCGATCGGGGACCGTGTCACTTTTGGGGTTCTTCTTTTATTTTGGTTCCGTAGTCGGACCTTGATTGTATCTGGATGATGTAACGCTTTATTCATGTAATTGTGTGAAGTGGCGATTGTAAGCCAACTATGTATCTTTTTCCCCTATTTTTTACATGGGTTGTGTGAAGATTACCCCACTTGCGACATTGCTTTCAATGCGGTTATGCCTCTAAGTCGTGCTTCGACACGTGGGAGATATAGCCGCATTGAGGGCGTTACAAGTTGGTAATCAGAGCCTTCCCCGACCTTAGGAGCCCCCACTGCTTGATCGTATTAGCTGCCGTTGTTGTGTCTAGAAAAAATGTTTTGACTCATTAGGAATTATATATCGGAGAGTTTAGGAATTCTTTTTACTCCCCAGTCTCCTCATCACTCTGGTAAGGCATCCTGACGTAGAGTTTTGACTCTTCTCTTCTCAAATTTCACTAAAAAAAATTTTAGGATCACGCGGGTATCTTGGAATCGTTCCGATCGATTTGTGATGAGAACATTGTTCTTGGTGCCTCCTGTCTTTAGGGGTTGTGGCAGTGTCCCGGGGAGTTGAGCTCCGAGGTGTTGTCGTCACAATTTTATCGTTGCAGTTCTGGAATACCTGAGTTTAGCACGCCGACATCAAAAATCTCTTTTATGCAGTTCATTGGTGAGATAACCTCGACGCCACCCAGTACTGGGGCGGGAGTTCAGGAGTATTGCCATAACTTGTATAACGGATGCTTTTCGAAGGTTGAGGTAGATGATTTCTGAAGGTTTCTTGGTTATGTGTTGAAGGATGGATACAGTTGGATGTAGGATTTGCTAGTTTTGGGTGAGATATTGTGCTTCCCCTGTATCCCCAACACCTGATTGCATAACCGGAAAGGTTCGGGAGTTTCATAAGTGGGAATTCAAGTAGCTCTTAGGAAATCTTTCCCACAGATGTATGATATGAAATTGGGGTTCGACGTCTAGTGGTCCGCCTATTCACGGTCGGTTTTACAGTGGTCTCGTTGTGTATTAAAGAGTCCTTGGCTATGTCGACTCGGGGACGCTTCGTATGTCATGTGCACTGCCTTGTACATGATGGTGCTGTACGATCGAGCCTGTGTAGGCCCCACCATGAAAACTTCGGACGAAATCTCTATCACATGTTTGTTCCGGCTTATTCTGCAAGCCAATCCTTTGTTTTTGTTTTTTTTGAGTTTTGGTATTCGAGTTGCTTCGAAGTCAAATGTTGATTCCATACCTTTTCCAAGTGGTGTTCTCATATTCCTATGTGAATACTAATCCTTCTCGATCATCGAGTCGTCATTTCAATTTCTTTTCAGTGGCGTGTTTCTCTTCAAGTGGATCCGATGATTTCAACTCCCGCAAGATCAATTATCACTTCTCAACGGTGTTTGTTTCATCCGTCCCAAGTTGCCTTTGTTTTCCCACCCTCCCACCCTTGTTTCTTCGAGGACTCAGATGTCTTAATCAAGTATCCTTTTATTCTTGTGAAGCCTTTCCATTCTTTTCCTTTAATGTTCTTATCCGGTGATTCTCATGAAGATACTAACGGAACTTCTAGTTCATCATTCTTCGTTTCTTTTATCTTCTCCGGTGGAACCAATTCAAGTCTTGTTGATCATATCTTTTCCTCGTTTCAAATACATTCTCTTGCCGGTGCACCTCATGTTCAGTCATTTCTCGCTATTCAATTGTTCCAGAGTGCTCAAGATATCTCGAAGATTCATGTTTCCCACTCTACATTCGTTCAAGCTCGTTCGAGGTTGTTATCTCATTCAAGCCTTTTAATTCAACTGGTGCAACCTCTCTTTTAAATCATTTCAACAGTATTTTATTTTCAGTGGGCCCATAACCCACAGGTCTTTTCCCAGGATCTTACCTGACTCTTCTTATTTTCCCAGAGCTATCCTCAAATTTCTTTTGAAGTTTGACGTAAGAATGATTTATCATCAGTCAAATGCTTTTCTCCAAGATCTGTTGAATTCTTTTCATCGTTGGCCCAACCTCTTCGTTTTGATTCTTCCGGAGCGTCTAAATAATTTGGTGGTGTTCCTCATCGTCATTCTCAGATTTTGAAGACCGAAGAAGAGTTTCTTTCAAATATTGCCCCATTCTATGCCATCCTCTCATAATTGGTTTTGATTATGAGAATTCTTTTCACCCATCAGGGGCAATTCAGGAGTCTTTTCAGTTTGATTATCCGGAGCCCATCATCTCAAGTTATTCGTTCTCAGCCTTTCAGTTATCATCCTCCAATCTTACCGGTGCATCATTCAATATTCTCTAATTAGCTCGTGATCTCTTCGTTTCAGTGGTATCTAAATCCCCTCAAGTATCTTCACTCGTTCTCAAATTCTTCCTGGTGATTCATCCCTTTACTTCGTTTAGTTCCAATTCTTACGGTGGCTATTCAGGATTTTTCTTCCTTGCTAGCATATCTATTTATTCATTGTCAATTCTTACGGTGGTTCGTGCAAGATTCCTATTCTTTCGTTATCATATCAATTGATTCGTTGTTTTCAATCCTACCGGTGGTTCGTTGAAGACCTTTTCCAAGTCGACTCTATATCTATCTTAATTCTTTCTACGGGAATAAGTTGTATGCAATCCATTGATTGTCATCAATTTAATTGATGAAGGACGAGCATAAAGTAATTCTTATTCTTGTTTAATCCAAGTGATTAATTCTTTTTTCCGGAGTGGTTCCTCATATCATATTCTCAGTTCGAGATGCCTTATCTTTTCTTTCCCGGAGTTCCAAGCTCTAATTATCACGGAGATCCATTTAAATCATTGCAAGTCCTCACCTTGTGTTCCCATTTGCTCTTGCCTTCCATTTGAGCATTCTTTTGTTTACCGGAGTTCTTCATGGAGGCTCTACATGATTGGTTCATCAAGGATTTAATTCCTTCTCGAAGTGTTCATCAAGATTCTTTTCTAAGGAGCTCAAGCATTCTTCATCTTGCATCCGAAGTGCAATTCTTTCACCGTATCATTCGAGGTGGTATTATGCCATTCTTGATAATTTGAGTTCATGATTCACATGTTATTAAGAATGAGGTATTTTATACCCATCAATCTCTTCTTTGAAGTTATCTTGGGTTATATTTCACCTAAAGCCTTCCCTAAGGATTGTTGCTATCTATGGTGTTTATAAATGACCCAAGTTATTCATCTATCCTCCCAGTGAAATAAGTTTTCTCATCTCCTTGTTGTTATCAATCCAATCTATCGTTTCCATTAGTGGCAGGTTGTCACCTCGTAATTTGAGATGTATTCCATAAGACCATATCAAGCTTATTCTTTTCGTTGTGGGTTTTTCAACAACTCCGTTATAGCCGTTGTTGTAAGCTTGCTCCCTCGAGATCTTGTTTTCCTTCGTTCATCCCATTACATTCTATTCTTTTGTTCCGGAGTCATTGTGATGTTGCTCTTTTTCTCTCATCATCTTGGATCGTGTTCTTTTCGTGCCTATCCATTTAACCGGAGTGTCGTGTCCTCTGCTCAAGTTCTTTTCATCTTATCAAATTTTGCATCCCTTCTCAACCGGAGTGCTGTCCAAATTATATCATTCTTATTACTTCTCTATCTCGTTTCCATCCGAGTGTTGTGTCCCTTTTTGCTCAAGCTCTCTCATTTTATCAAGTCTTCATCTCTTTTCAACCGAAGTGCTACCCAATTCGGTTCTTTCTTTTCCCTTTTTCGTAATAGACCGCTTTTAACTTTATTCTTCTTCATTGTTTTCTTTCTTCCAATTTGTTTAACCTTTCAAGGTTCTTTGGATTCACTCGTTTGTCAAAGAAGCAACTTAGTTCTACTGTTTCTCTTCCTTTTTCGTTGTCCCTCCAGTGCCATTCTAGATCTCGGGACGAGATCCTCTCATAGTGGTGGAGTGTTGTAACGCCCCGAGATCGATGTGCCAGGTGTCGTCCAGTTATTCGCTGTTGTGGCCTTGTCATTTCTTGCGTGTCATGCATTGCATAGCATGTCATCTTGTGCATTTCATTTGCATACGTGTTCGTCTCATGCATCCGAGCATTTTCCCCGTTGTACGTTTTGCATTCCGGCGCTCCTATCTCCTCCGGTGGTATTTTCTACCTTCTTTTCATGTGTGGGGGTTAAACATTTCCGAATTGGACCGCGACTTGCCATGCGGCCTTGGTTTACTACCGGTAGACCACCTGTCAAGTTTCGTACCATTTGGACTTCGTTTGATGCTCCAACGGTTAACCGAGGGACCGAAAAGGCCTCGTGTGTGTTGCAGCCCAACACCCCTTCAATTTGGCCCAAAACCCACCTAAACCTCCTCCATCATCTCGGTCGTTCGATCACGATCGCGTGGCCGAAAACCGCACCTCATTTGGACTCTCCTAGCTCCCTCTACCTATAAATATGTGGCTCTCCCAGAATTTTCGCGCAGTCCAAACCCTAGCAAACTCCTCCTCGCGCCGCCGGACATAACTCCCCACCACCGGCCGGACATGTCCGCCGCCACCGCCACCTCAGTTCGCCCAATAGCGTCGTGCCACCTCAGCTCCGCCGCCACTCTGGGCCAACCGGCTCGCGCCACCTGGCCTCTTGCCTTATCCCTGCAGCCG